>NC_059218.1:8011254-8311254 GCF_020615455.1 Coregonus clupeaformis | reverse complement strand
AACCAGAGGGAAAAAAAAACTCTAGACCACCTTTACTCCACACACAGAGATGCGTACAAAGTTCTCCCTCGCCCTCCATTTGGCAAATCTGACCATAATTCTATCCTCCTGATTCCTGCTTACAAGCAAAAACTAAAGCAGGAAGCACCAGTGACTCGGTCAATAAAAAAGTGGTCAGATGAAGCAGATACTAAGCTACAGGACTGTTTTGCTAGCACAGACTGGAATATGTTCCGGGATTCTTCCGATGGCATTGAGGAGTACACCACATCAGTCACTGGCTTCATCAATAAGTGCATCGATGACGTCGTCCCCACAGTGACCGTATGTATATACCCCAACCAGAAGCCACAGGCAACATCCTCACTGAGCTAAAGGGTAGAGCTGCCGCTTTCAAGGAGCGGGACTCTAACCCGGAAGCTTATAAGAAATCCCGCTATGCCCTCCGACGAACCATCAAACAGGCAAAGCGTCAATACAGGACTAAGATCGAATCGTACTACACCAGCAGTAGCTGCAGGGCTTGCAAACTATTACAGACTACAAAGGGAAGCACAGCCGCGAGCTGTCAGTGACACAAGCCTACCAGACGAGCTAAATCACTTCAATGCTCGCTTCGAGGCAAGTAACACTGAAACATGCATGAGAGCATCAGCTGTTCTTGACGACTGTGTGATTTACGCTCTCCGTAGCCGATGTGAGTAAGACCTTTTAAACAGGTCAACATTCACAAGGTCGCAGGGCCAGACAGATTACCAGGACGTGTACTCCGAGCATGCGCTGACCAACTGGCAAGTGTCTTCACTGACATTTTCAACCTCTACCTGTCTGAGTCTGTAATACAAACATGTTTCAAGCAGACCACCATAGTCCCTGTGCCTAAGAACACTAAGGTAACCTGCCTAAAATGACTACCGACCCGTAGGACTCACATCTGTAGCCATGAAGCGCTTTGAAAGGCTGGTCATGGCTCACATCAACTGCATTATCCCAGAAACCCTAGACCCACTCCAATTTGCATACCGCCCCAACAGATCCACAGATGATGCAATCTCTATCTATGACATCACGGATTCCCATCAGACCAACTCTTTGAATGTCCTACAACTTTGAAGTTTGCAGTTGTATCTAAAAAACACTATTTTGCTTCAAATATATTTTTTGTGTACTTTACTGTATTTACACTAAGGATATCGCTTTTCAACAGTAAAAGTAAAAAAAAATGTCAATGCTCTTTTGACTCAAAGAAGAGTCTTCAACTATGAGGTGTTTTTTGAGCTCTCCTAGCTGTTTCTTCACAATACAACAAACATAGGCTCATTCTGTTCAGGACAACCCAGGGTTTAACGAAATATCATCTTGTAACTGAACATCAAACATAGTGATCATAAAAGTTGACACTATATATTACATGAGTTTTATGATATGGAAATGTGAAGGGCACATTTGGAGTCACGGTTGTTTGGCTTATATCATCTTTCAAAATACATCGAGTCCTCTTAATTTACAGCATTTCCCTAACTCAGACAACACATTTTTTACTAAAGTTGCCCAATTAGCAGGAGGGATGTGGGCAAATTTTTGTCGCGCACGGTACTCAAGTTCGGAACGGCTGTCAATGAAAACCCATACAGAGCTGTGAAGCAGAGACCCTGCTCCCCCTTTCATTTATTTATTTTTGTTTATTGAGATTATTAAATACACCACCAGTTTGATTTTGTTTAATTTGAGGAACCTAGTAAAATTGAGTTGTTTTCAATCTCATTTCCTGCAATTCTACGTAGTTTAAGAAGACTAATGATATATTTTAGATAGGCTATTTAATAATAATAATGATGAAAATAAAGTCTATACCCGATTTCCCCAAATGTTATTCCGCTACCAAATATGTTTTATTATGAGCATTTATATGAACCCTCAATTTAATTATACATATTCTCTTTTACAGAAAGTGACTAGATCAATTGAACTATTTCCGTTGTGTCCCCCTAATGAACACGGCCCTGGTCTCAGGCCCTGAACCTAGTTTTCCATCGCGTGCCCTAATGAACATAACCCTGGCCTTGAAATTTTCAGAGTCAAAGCTAACTGGGTTCATGTTTAAGTGAGGAGCCGTGAGGCTAAGTAGAGGCGATGTGGCAGACATGCTAACTCCTCTAGCCAGAGCTCCTCCGAGCTAACACTCGGCCAGACACGCAGGAAGTGTGTTAGTCATTCTGAGCAGGCACACACAGCTGCCATGTCTGATCCTGCCAATGAGCAGAACACAAGCAAAGCAACACCCCTATTAGGGGAACCGAGGAAGTTGGAAACTGAATAACCTGTGTTCTTTTGTTAGCTCTTAAAATATACAGTAGGATGGGTTGTTTAGTGTTTATGCGGGTGTGGGTGGAAGGGATGAGGGGGTGTCTGTGTGTGTGTTTGTGTGTGTGTGTTTGCAAGCAAGTTCCTTTGTGTGTGTGTCTATGTGTGTTTTGGCGGGATGTTGTTCAGTTGAGGACTGATGTGGTTTAATAATGGACATCCAACTCCCAGCCCTCCACACACACACACACACACACACACACACACACACAGACAGATGATTCATCAACACTGGGAAACGGTCCTTTGGACGGATGTTTCTGGGGCTCTGAGGTCCAATGGGCTCAACTCCACCACAGGGTAGGGCAGAAGCTGCTAGAAGTCAACCGTCCAGAAAAACACATTCATATAGCCATTAGCTAATCATCATTAGATTGATTTGCATGTGAATGAGGAGCTTGCCATCACATAATTCATTAGAAGGGATTGAAGAAGAACAGATGTGGCAATCCCAAATGAAAGAAGACAGGGGCATGTAGTAAGAAATAGATGTCATTGTTGTACAAAACTGTGAGTGTGCTTCATTTATTATCATCCTAAATAAAAAATATTGCATTATTTTGTCGTATATAGTTATTTTATAATACACCAATTTTCCCAATGTGGACAGTTTGTGTTACTACATTATGCAAGCACGCATTTTCGCCACATCAATTTGAGTGGAGTTGCACATCCTTTTTGCTTCAGATTGGTGATGTTAATATTACATTTTACAGTCATCACGAATATTTTTAATCTATTGTTTTAAACAGATGAATACATTTGGTTTGGTACGGTTAGCAAGACACCCCCAATAAAGGACTGGTTTTGCAGGTGGTGACCACAGACCACTTCTCAGTTCCTATGCTTCCAGGCTGATGTTTTGGTCACTTTTGAATGCTGCCGGTGCTTTCACTCTAGTGGTAGCATGAGTCGGAGTTTACAACCCACACAAGTGGCTCAGGTAGTGCAGCTCATCCAGGATGGCACATCAATGCGAGCTGTGGCAAGAAGGTTTACTGTGTCTGTCAGCGTAGTGTCCAGAGCATGGAGGCGCTACCAGGAGACAGGCCAGTACATCAGGAGACGTGGAGGAGGCCGTAGGAGGGCAACAACCCAGCAGCAGGACTGCTACCTCCGCCTTTGTGCAAGGAGGAGCAGGAGGAGCACTGCCAGAGCCCTGCAAAATGACCTCCAGCAGGCCACAAATTTGCATGTGTCTGCTCAAACGGTCAGAAACAGACTCCATGAGGGCCCGACGTCCACAGGTGGGGGTTGTGCTTACAGCCCAACACCGTGCAGGACGTTTGGCATTTGCCAGAGAACACCAAGATTGGCAAATTCGCCACTGGCGCCCTGTGCTCTTCACAGCTGAAAGCAGGTTCACACTGAGCACATGTGACAGACGTGACAGAGTCTGGAGACGCCGTGGAGAACGTTCTGCTGCCTGCAACATCCTCCAGCATGACCGGTTTGGCGGTGGGTCAGTCATGGTGTGGGGTGGCATTTCTTTGGGGGCCGCACAGCCCTCCATGTGCTTGCCAGAGGTAGCCTGACTGCCATTAGGTACCGAGATGAGATCCTCAGACCCCTTGTGAGACCATATGCTGGTGCGGTTGGCCCTGGGTTCCTCCTAATGCAAGACAATGCTAGACCTCATGTGGCTGGAGTGTGTCAGCAGTTCCTGCAAGAGGAAGGCATTGATGCTATGGACTGGCCCGCCCGTTCCCCAGACCTGAATCCATTTGAGCACATCTGGGACCTCATGTCTCGCTCCATCCACCAACGCCACGTTGCACCACAGACTGTCCAGGAGTTGGCGGATGCTTTAGTCCAGGACTGGGAGGAGATCCCTCAGGAGACCATCCCCCACCTCATCAGGAGCATGCCCAGGCGTTGTAGGGAGGTCATACAGGCACGTGGAGGCCACACACACTACTGAGCCTCATTTTGACTTGTTTTAAGGACATTACATCAAAGTTGGATCAGCCTGTAGTGTGGTTTTCCACTTTAATTTTGAGGGTGACTCCAAATCCAGACCTCCATGGGTTGATACATTTGATTTCCATTGATCATTTTTGTGTGATTTTGTTGTCAGCACATTCAACTATGTAAAGAAAAAAGTATTTAATAAGATTATTTCATTCATTCAGATCTAGGATGTGTTATTTTAATGTTCCCTTTATTTTTTGAGCAGTGTATATTTTTTCAAAGTCAATGTGTCATGTCATAGCTGACACACCATTCTGTCAGCAGACATTGTTGAATCTTAATATCAGAGCAGGAATTTAACAGAGTTTTTTGAAAACGTGGACACATAAACTGAGGGGGATTTTACTGAAATTCTGTTACCAAACTTTGCATCTGCACAGTTCTTCCAGTAAATGTGTTTTTGTAAAATGTTCTTTGTAAATTGTTAAAAGTTGTCCTTGTGCATAGAGTTGTATGGTTTGTTAAACTTTGAAATCAATGGTTTAAGTGAGAAATCTGAGTCTCAGCTCAATTCTGTTACCGTGGAATGGCCCTATACCAGAAATCATCAAAACGTGTTTTCCCTGCCTACTCAATGTGAATCACCATCATCATCTCCGAGTCATTCAGCTCAGCTCAGTGTGGTCCTCACTAACACAACCCTCATTTGGAATAGAACAAGGAACAAGACATGTTGTTTAATGTCATCAGCTTCAGTTTCAGCCCTGGGTAGCCTCTCTCATCGTGGCTCAACCGGACCCCACTTGTGGTTACAATGGCTCAGTGGGTTAGAGCGTATTGCTAGAAACACAAGGACTTGATTCCCACATGGGCCACATCTACATATGTGACATGTGTCCCTTTAAGTCGCTTTGGATAAAATTGTCTGTTAGAATAGATTATCATATTAGTGAAACAATGCTTCACAATACAGTCACACTGAGTCCTTGGTACAGAGTACCAAACAGAGTGAGTGGATCGTTGGCTTGGCTACTAATATGAATTATGGAAGGCCTTTCCTCTTTCCTCAGTGAGCTGCTGTGCTGCTGCCTGCCAAGGTATTAAAAGGATGGCTAATATATTAGCGTGTAGCAGGGATCATCTCCTAACACTGACAGCCTTCCTCTGTGGGAGCCTCTAAAACTCTGTCACTGGGCCAGCATGATGGGGCGGGGTGTTGTGTGTATGTGTGTGTGTGTGAAATGCATGCTTGTGTGAGGGTAATTTCCCTTGTGGATCAATAAATTGTCTATAATGTAAGTGCTGAAATCACTATACATCACGTGTCAAACTCATTCCATGGAGGGCCGAGTGTCTGCAGGTTTTCGCTCCTCAATTGTACTTGATTGATGAATTGAGGTCACTAATTAGTAAGGAACCCCTCACCTGGTTGTCTAGGTCTTAATTGAAAGGACAAAACAAAAACCAGCAGACACTAGGCCCTCCATGGAATGAGTTTGACACCCCTGCCCATTGTAAGAGGGGTATCTCTCACCTCATCCTCTACCAATCTGTTGCACCCGCCACCTGTAGTATGTGAATGATTGTTGATTGCGGTTGATGATCTACTACCATAGAGGTCTGTGATTGACCTGCATATGTTTGTATTTTCCAGTATGAGTTCAAGGCCAAGAACATCAAGAAGAAGAAAGTGAGCGTCATCGTGTCTGTGGATGGAGTCAAGGTGGTCCTCCGTAAGAAACAGAAGGTAAGGCTGGGCCAATCAGAGAGCAGGGTTTTGATTATGTAATTATGAAAGAACCAATCAGAAAGCAGGGTTAAGAAAATGCAATTATGATGTCATTATGAAAGACCAATCAGAGAGCAAGTTTATGACAATGTTATTATGAAGGGACCAATCAGAGAGGAGGGTCATGACAATGTTATTATGAGGGGACCAATCAGAGATCAGGTTTATGTCATTTTCAAGGGACCAATCAGAGAATAGGGGTATGAACGTATGACAATGTCATTATGATAATGTTTTTATGAAGGGACCAATCAGAGAGCAGGGTTATGACTAGGGCTGTGGCGGTCACGAAATTTCGTCAGCCGGTGATTGTCAAGCAAATAACTGCCGGTCTCACAATAATTGACCATTAATTAACATAAATACATTTAGCATCTCCTGGCTTCCACACATAGCCTACAAGCCACTGATACAGACCTTTAGAACATCTACATTTAAAAAAGTCTAATAAATCCATGTAATGTAGCCTACACTATCACGTTTCAGGAGAAGACCCAGATGCAGACAGTGTCGAAGTAACAAAAGTGAATTACAAAAACAGGGGGCAGGCAAACGACAGGTCAAGGGCAGGCAGAGGTCAGTAATCCAGATAGGAGTCCAAAAGGTACAGAACAGCAGGCAGTCTCAGGGTCAGGGCAGGCAGAATGGTCAAAACGGGGAAAACTTGAAAACAGGAACTTGAGAAAAACGAACTGGCAACAGACAAACAGAGAACACAGGTATAAATACACTGGGTATAATGGGGAAGATGGGCGACACCTGGAAGGGGTGGAGACAATCGCAAAGACAGGTGAAACAGATCAGGGTGTGACACTACACCTTCACAATAAATCCATTATTTATTTTAGACAGGTCTAAAGAAACATGATATGAAGAAAATGTAGTCTATTTCAGAAGAACAGAATAGCATACTGTGAGTTGTCCTTATGTTAGGTCCTGATCTGGCTATGCCATATGGCTGTGGGCTACACTCATTTAGCAGACAAGATATGCTTAGAATTCTGTGGCATTATTTTATACTATTTTATAGTATGAATAATACAATTTAACAAAGCTGAATAAAATAGAAAGGAATTTTCTCCAAAGGATTTGAGGGAGTGCGCACATGCAGCTATTCTGTGTTGAGCGGTTAACAAAGAAACAGGTTCTCCTATATGCTTAATTTAGAGTTATTTATGTAACTTTAGTTGTGATACAAATGTTGGGCTATATGTTTTGATTTTTAATACAATCTAAGGATGCATGATGCGACTAATGATGATTTGAAAAAAGTTGCATGAAAGGCATGAGCTCTGCTTTGTTTTTTTGTGCAGGCTGTACACACTTCATCAGTCTCTCATTCACAATTTGACAAGCACTTGATAATACCTCGAATTTCGCAGCGGTATCCCTTTTGGGTGGCCGTAATGCCCCCTAAAACAATCCATGCCTGTTGTGGCCGTTGTGCCCTTGGGCTGAATTTAATACGTTTAATTCCCTTCTCCCTGGGTGCTGCTTGTTCCGAAGCACCTCTCACTCACATGGCTCTCCGTCATGTGATCGGGTCTTTCTCACAGGCTACAAGTGAAGACAGACACATCGGGGACGCAACTGTGCGTGTCCTTATCCAATTCCGAGGTGCATATTGAAGATATTGGAAGAACTGTCCATATTTACTTTTCGTCAGCCAACAAGATGAGTAGGCCTAACGAACAGCAAAAGCACTAGCCTATGTCAATCTACTATCCCCCATAGTACAAAAGTTGACCTATTCTGTGCGACAAATAAATATTCCAAACATAGTCTGGGACAGTTGTGGGATGCGATAGATCCCAAATTAATACAACCACTAGCATCAAAAAACCTTTTTTATGCAATGAGGCTGACGCAACAGATCAGAACGTTTAGCTTAAAATGTTGATGAACTAAATTGTTAGGCTATTTCTTCACATTATAAGCGCAGCAATGCGCACGCGGCAGTAGGCTATAAGCGGGAATGTTCGATTAGTGGGAAAACACCATTATCAAAAGTGACCGCAAATGCGATTATGCATGTAATGCTTTTATTATAAAGGTGCATTTCTATGGTGTAAATTATCTTCCCCAAACTTGAAACTCATGCACTGCCTATGTATGCCAGTTAGGCTCTACACCCATTGTAAAGCGGATTAATGTGCTTAATTTTAATAAGTTATTTGGCCACTTTAGTTGTTATACAAACCTTATCAAAACATAGTGGTCTATGGAATATGATTAGAAAAAGTCGAAAAAAATAAAAGGTATGCATTGTTTCTTGCCTTACGCTGGGCATCATTCACAAGTGATAATATATCATTCACAAGTGATAGGCTAATATTGTCACCCATCAGACTATTCTTGATTTAATCTTGTCTTTACATATATTAAATAAAATGTGTGAAATTTGTTTTGATTTAGAATGGACCATTATCATGCACATGTCTTGAAACAGGGTCAGGGGAAAAAATACATTTCATCTATGCACTTAAATAGAAAATGGAGGATGCTTTTCCCGTGGTTCACTTTCATGCCAGCCAGGTAGGCTATACTCATGCTGTAAAGACAAGCAATGTGATTAATATTAGGAAAGTTGAGATATAAATATAGTAGGCCTAGCCTATAGAAAGCTGATGGGATCCTCTTCTATTTAATAGAAGCCATCACTCTGTTTTCTCACTCAATTGCATAGCGTATAGAAAACCAATCAGAGAGCAGGGTTATAACGACGTCATTATGAAGGGAATAAAGTTGTTAAATCACCAAATTCATGGTATTCTTCTTTCTTGCAGATGTTGTGTTTTCGTCCGTAGTAAAATATTACATTTAGACTTCATGTTGTCTTTATACTCTGAATCTCCACTGTTGTGATTAATTGTGAACATCACCTTGACTTTCTCTCCCACAGAGGAAAGAGTGGACCTGGGATGACAGAAAGACACTGATCATGTCTGACCCCATATACAGGTCAGTTTGACCTCTGACCTATTGTACACTCCTAGATACAGTGGGGAAAAAAAGTATTTAGTCAGCCACCAATTGTGCAAGTTCTCCCACTTAAAAAGATGAGAGAGGCCTGTAATTTTCATCATAGGTACACGTCAACTATGACAGACAAATTGAGGAAAAAAAATCCAGAAAATCCCATTGTAGGATTTTTAATGAATTTATTTGCAAATTATGGTGGAAAATAAGTATTTGGTCACCTACAAACAAGCAAGATTTCTGGCCCTCACAGACCTGTAACTTCTTCTTTAAGAGGCTCCTCTGTCCTCCACTCGTTACCTGTATTAATGGCACCTGTTTGAACTTGTTATCAGTATAAAAGACACCTGTCCACAACCTCAAACAGTCACACTCCAAACTTCACAATGGCCAAGACCAAAGAGCTGTCAAAGGACACCAAAAACAAAATTGTAGACCTGCACCAGGCTGGGAAGACTGAATCTGCAATAGGTAAGCAGCTTGGTTTGAAGAAATCAACTGTGGGAGCAATTATTAGGAAATGGAAGACATACAAGACCACTGATAATCTCCCTCGATCTGGGGCTCCACGCAAGATCTCACCCCGTGGGGTCAAAATGATCACAAGAACGGTGAGCAAAAATCCCAGAACCACACGGGGGGGACCTAGTGAATGACCTGCAGAGAGCTGGGACCAAAGTAACAAAGCCAACCATCAGTAACACACTACGCCGCCAGGGACTCAAATCCTGCAGTGCAAGACGTGTCCCCCTGCTTAAGCCAGTACATGTCCAGGCCCGTCTGAAGTGCATTTGGATGATCCAGAAGAGGATTGGGAGAATGTCATATGGTCAGATGAAACCAAAATATAACTTTTTGGTAAAAACTCAACTCGTCATGTTTGGAGGACAAAGAATGCTGAGTTGCATCCAAAGAACACCATACCTACTGTGAAGCATGGGGGTGGAAACATCATGCTTTGGGGCTGTTTTTCTGCAAAGGGACCAGGACGACTGATCCGTGTAAAGGAAAGAATGAATGGGGCTATGTATCGTGAGATTTTGAGTGAAACCCTCCTTCCATCAGCAAGGGCATTGAAGATGAAACGTGGCTGGGTCTTTCAGCATGACAATGATCCCAAACACACCGCCCGGGCAACGAAGGAGTGGCTTCGTAAGAAGCATTTCAAGGTCCTGGAGTGGCCTAGCCAGTCTCCAGATCTCAACCCCATAGAAAATCTTTGGAGGGGAGTTGAAAGTCTGTGTTGCCCAGCGACAGCCCCAAAACATCACTGCTCTAGAGGAGATCTGCATGGAGGAATGGGCCAAAATACCAGCAACAGTGTGTGAAAACCTTGTGAAGACTTACAGAAAACGTTTGACCTGTGTCATTGCCAACAAAGGGTATATAACAAAGTATTGAGAAACTTTTGTTATTGACCAAATACTTATTTTCCACCATCATATGCCAATAATTTCATTAAAAATCCTACAATGTGATTTTCTGGATTTTTTTTTCTCATTTTGTCTGTCATAGTTGACGTGTACCTATGATGAAAATTACAGGCCTCTCTCATCTTTTTAAGTGGGAGAACTTGCACAATTGGTGGCTGACTAAATACTTTTTTTCCCCACTGTAAAAGGGTTCCAAAAGGCTTCTTTGGCTGTCTCCATAGGAGAACCCTTTTGGGTTCCATGTAGAACCCTCTCTAAAAAGGGTTCTACCTGGAACCCAAAAAGGTTCTACCTGGAGCCAAAAGGGTTCTACCTGCATCCAAAAAGGGTTCTCCTATTTCTAAGATGTACAAGTCTGCCTCACTTGTCACTAGGGCTGTGGCGGTCACGAAATTTCGTCAGCCGGTGATTATCAAGCAAATAACTGTCGGTCTCACGGTAATTTACCGTTAATTAACATAAACACATTTAGCATCTCCTGGCTTCCACACATATCTACAAGCCATTTTAAAAAGTCTAAAAAATCTATGTAATATAGCCTACACCTTCACAATAAATCAATTATTTATTTTAGACAGGTCTAAAGAAGCATGATATGAAACAAATGTAGTCTATTTCAGAAGAAAATAATCGTATACTCTGAGTTGTCCTTATGTTAGGTCCTGATGTGGCTATGCCAAATGGCTGTGGGCTACACTAGTTCATTTAGCAGACAAGAGTTGCTTATAATTCCGTAGCATTATTTTATAGTATGAAGAATACAATTGAACAAAGCTGAATAAAATATAAATATGTTCTCCAAACAATTTGAGGGAGTGTGCACATGCGGCTATTCTGTGTTGAGCAGTTAATAAAGAAATAGTTACTCCTATATGCTTAATTTAGAGTTATTAATGTAACATTAGTTGTTCTACAAACGTTGGGCTATATGTTTTGATTTTTAATACATTGTAAGGCTGCATGATGAGACTCTAATGATGATTTGAAAAAAGTTGCTTGAAAGGCATGAGCTCTGCTTTGTTCTTTGCGCAGGCTGTACACACTCCAATAGTCTCTCATTCACAATTTGACAAGAACTTGATAATGCCTCAGATTTCACAGCGGTATCCCCTTTGTGGCACCCTAAAAAAATCCATGTCTTTTGCGGCCGGGAGTGCTGCGTTGTGCCCTTCTCCCTGAGTGTGCTGCGCAATCCGAAGCGACTCTCACTCACATGGCTCTCTGTCACGTGATCGAGTCTTTCTCACAGGCTACAAGTGAAGACAGACACATCGGGGATGCAACTTCGCGCGTCCTTATCCAATTCCGAGGTGCATATTGAAGATATTGGAAGAACTGTCCAAATTTACTTTTCGTCAGCCAGCAAGATGAGTAGGCCTAACGAATTGTAAAGCGGATTAATGTGCTTAATTTTAAGAAGTTATTTGGCCACTTTAGTTGTGATACAAACCTTATTAAAACATATAGGCTTATGGGCTGGGCTACATGAGGTGTGCGACTATGATTAGAAAAAGTTGCAAAAAAAGGCATTGTTGCTTAAGCTGGGCATCATTCACAAGTGATAGGCTAATATTGTCACCCATCAGACTATTCTTGATTTAATCTTGTCTTTACATATACTAAATAATATATGTGTGACATTTGTTTTGATTTAGAATGGACCATTATCGTGCACCTGTATCAAAACAGGGGCAGCAGGAAAAAATACATGTAATCTATGCACTTAAATAGCGAATGGAGGACGCTTTTCCCCGTGGTTTATTTTCATGCCAGCCAGGTAGGCTATACTCCTGTTGTAAATATAAGCAATGTGCTTAATATTAGGCCATCACTCTGTTTTCTCACTCAATTGCATAGCCTATAGAAATGTTGCGCAACATGAGCTCATGGGCTCTCATGAAGTGTTTGATTAGATTTTCGAATGCATTTGCATTGATGTCAGAGTGATTCGAGGGACAACCGAGTGCTGAGTACCAGGCAGTTAGCAAGTTTGGTAGGCTACTAATGACCAGCAGCAGCATCAGAGCTTGGAGAAGCCTAATTACCGTGACTAAACGGTCACGTGGAATTTGACTGCCTTCATGACTTGTGACTGCCGGTGCGGCGGTAATACGGTCACTGCAACAGCCCTACTCATCACCCCATTGTCTGCCTGTGTCTCAAACGAACCCCTCCCTATTCCCCATACAGTGCACTACTTTTGGCCAAAGTCAATGTAGAGCACTAGGACATCATTTGAGATTTGTCAAACATCTCCCTTGGAAAATACATTCTTTATTTCAATTCAACTTCCTGGTATAAAAATAGCAGAAGCTCCTTTAGTGAATCCCATTTTAATGAGCAACACTAACGGTCCACCCGTGTGTGTGATGAGGTGTGAATGAAGGAGTCAGGCGCAGGAGGTAAAACACCGAAGTCCAGAGTTTATTCCATTTACCTAAATAAAACACACCAAGCGTCAAAACGAAACTATCACAAGGAAAATATTCCACCTTGGCAATAACAAATGGAAGAGTAGCTCAACCGTGTGTGTGTGATTGACAAGACAAGACATGACAAGTGGAGTGATGAGAATGGGATCGGCAGTAGCTAGTAAGCCAGTAACGACGAACGCCGAAACCCGCCGAAACCACTTGACACGCGGCTCCAGCAGTGCGCCGACTCCGGCCTCGGGGACGGCCAGGAGGACGCGGAGCTGGGCGAGATCGAGGATGTCCCTCCTTGGGACCCAGCACCGTTCCTCCGGACCGTACCCATCCCACTCCACGAGATACTGAAGGCCCCCCATCCGACGCCTCGAATCCAGTATGGAACGGACCGAGTACGCCGGGGCCCCCTCGATGTCCAGAGGAGGTGGAGGAACCTCCCGCACCTCAGACTCCTGGAGTGGACCAGCTACCACCGGCCTGAGGAGAGACACATGAAACAAGGGGTTAATACGGTAATCAGGGGGAGTAACAACCTGTATGTAACCTCGCTTATCCTCCTCAGGACATTAAACGGCCCCACAAACCGCAGGCTCAGCTTCCGGAAGGGCAGGCGGAGGGGTAGATTCCGGGTCGAGAGCCAGACCCGATCCCCCGGTACGAAAACCGGGGCCTCCCTGTGGTGGTGGTCAGTGTTCACCTTCTGACGACGCACGGCGCGCTGGAGGCGAACGTGGGCAGCATCCCAAGTCTCCTCCGCGCGCCGAAACCAGTCATCCACCGCAGGAGCCTCGGTCTGGCTCTGGTGCCACAGTGCCAGGACCGGTTGGTAACCCAAAACACATTGGAAGGGTGTTAGGTTAGTGGAGGAGTGGCGGAGAGAGTTCTGAGCGTATTCTGCCCATGGCAGGAACACCGACTACTCCCCCGGCCGGTCCTGACAGTAGGTCCGCAGGAACCTACCCACATATTGATTCACCCTTTCCACCTGCCCATTACTGTCGGGGTGAAATCCAGAGGTCAGGCTGACCAAGACCCCCATACGTTCCATGAACGCCTTCCAGACTCTAGACGTGAACTGGGGACCTCGGTCGGACACTATATCCTCTGGTACCCCGTAGTGCCGGAAGACGTGAGTAAACAGAGCCTCCGCAGTTTGTAGGGCCGTGGGGAGACCGGGCAGAGGAAGGAGGCGGCAGGACTTCGAAAAGTGATCCACAACGACCAGGATAGTGGTGTTACCTTGGGAGAGGGGAAGATCAGTAAGAAAATCAATACTAAGGTGAGACCATGGTCGTTGTGGAACTGGTAAAGGTTGTAGCTTACCCGCTGGGAGGTGCCTAGGTGCCTTACTCTGGGCGCACACTGAGCAGGAGGAAACATACACCCTCACGTCCTTAGCCAAGGTAGGCCACCAGTACTTCTCGGTCCGGCAGCGCATTGTACGACCGATACCTGGATGACCAGAGGAAGGTGACGTGTGTGCCCAGTAGATCAGACGATCACGGATAAGCGCAGGCACGTACTGCAGCCCAGCTGGACACTGCGGTGGAGATGGATCTGTGCGTAATGCCTGCTCTATATCCGCGTCCATCGCCCATACTACCGGCGCCACAATGCATGAGGCCGGGAGTATTTGGGTGTTGTCTCTGGGCCTCTCCTCTGTGTCATACAGCCAAGACAGTGCGTCTGCCTTCACGTTCTTCATACCCGGAATGTATGAGAGTGTGAAATCAAACCGGGTGAAGAAGAGGGCCCACCTGAGCTGAGCTTCTTTGAAAAGAAGGCACAGGGGCGGAGCTTGGGTGGCGTGCCCGAGCGTTGGGATAAGACAGCGCCTATCCCTACCTCAGATGCATCCACCTCCACTACGAACGGTAGTGATGGATCGGGGTGAGCCAGTACCGGGGCGGAGGTGAACAGACCCCGCAATCTACTGAAGGCCAAATCAGCCTCAGCAGACCAGTGGAGCCGGGACGGCCCACCCTTCAACAAGGAGGTAATGGGAGCTGCGACCTTGCCAAAGCCCTGAATAAACCTCCGATAGTAGTTGGCAAAGCCAAGGAAGCGCTGCACCTCCTTCACCGTGGTTGGAGTCGGCCAATTACGCACGGCTGAAATGCGATCTCCCTCCATCTCCACACCTGTGGTAGTAATGCGGTATCCGAGGAAGGAGATTGTCCAAGCATGTCCCGAAACACCTTGTTCACAAAGGACTGGAAAACGGATGGAGCATTCATCAAACCGTAGGTCATCACCAGGTATTCATAATGCCCCGATGTTGTGCTGAATGCTGTTTTCCACTCATCCCCTTCCCGAATACGCACCAGGTTATAGGCACTCCTGAGGTCTAATTTGGTGAAAAAATGGGCCCCATGCATTGACTCAATCACTGAAGGAATGAGGGGAAGAGGATAACTAAATCGTACCGTCACCTTATTCAGTGGTCGATAATCAATGCACGGGCGTAAACCGCCATCTTTCTTCTTCACAAAGAAGAAACGTGAGGAAGCAGGTGAAGTGGAGGGACGTATATACCCCTGGCGCAGGGACTCAGTGACGTATGTTTCCATAGACTCCTGGGAGGTACAGCGTCTACCCGAAGGTTTATCGCGCAATCCCCCTCCCGATGAGGTGGTAATTTAGTCACTTGCGTCTTGGAAAACGCGACACAATGAAGTCATTCACGTGTGCTGCTACACACTTTGCTAATGTGCCTCTATGTATGTACCAAGTGCAATTACAGTCATATACAGTTCCGTGAAAAAGTATTTGCTCCCTTTCTGATTTTCTCTATTTTTGCATATTATTTTACACTGTTAATAGATCTTCAACCAAAACCATTTAGATAAAGGAAACCTGGAGTGAACAAATAACACCCAATGCCCCTGTGTGAAAAAGTAATTGCCCCCTTACACTCAATAACTGGTTGTGCCACCTGTAGCTGCAATGACTGCAACCAAAACTTCCTGTAGGTGTTGATCAGTCTTTCACATCGCTGACATCACCATGTGGTCAATTAGTTAATAGACCATTAAGAAAGAGAGTTCCAAACCTCTCTGCCAATAACAGCAAATGTTAAGTTTTACCCTCCCCACTCAGACCACTCCCAGACAGTCGTAGCAAAGTTCTAGCTTGAGAAATTGCCCTTTGCTAAGAAGTGATTTTAGTTTCTTTTTGACAATTTTAATTGAAAAAAATCACAGTAAGATACTTAATTGTTACTCATAAATGATTTGATATTGAGATAAAAACGGCTGCATTGGACCTTTAAGACACTTTATGTTGGTGTTTCCTTTATTTTGGCAGTTACCTGTATGTTCATAGGTGCCGTATAGTGTTAACATAATAGTGCATTTTGTCTTTTTACTAAATAGATTGGTGCCAATTTCAGTATAGTGAGAGAGACTGCCTTACAACGTTTGTCCAACGTATTTCTAACGTTCTGATGTATTTTCCACTCCAGGATCTTCTACGTGTCCCATGACTCTCAGGACCTGAAGATCTTCAGCTACATCACCAGAGACTGCTCCAACAACTCATTCAGGTGTAATGTCTTCAAATCCAAGAAGAAGGTAAGAGAGACTAGGCCGTATTACTCCTCTTTGGCCATGTCTACCCACCTGTACTGGAGGTCACTCTCTGTCTGATCTGCTTGTTCTGTCCTTTTCCATCTCTTTCTATTTTGTGCTCTCTCTCTCTCTCTCTCTCTCTCCTCTTTCTTTCTTTCTTTCTTTCTTTCTTTCTTTCTTTCTTTCTTTCTTTCTTTCTTTCTTTCTTTCTTTCTTTCTTTCTTTCTTTCTTTCTTTCTTTCTTTCTTTCTTTCTTTCTTTCTTTCTTTCTTTCTTTCTTTCTTTCTTTCTTTCTTTCTTTCTTTTTCTTTCTTTCTCTAACATGAATGACAACAAAGTAATGTCCCACTGTGTAGATGTAATTACATCTCCCTCTCTCCCTCCCTCCATCCCTTCTCTCCTCTCTCCCTCTCTCCCTGTCAGACCCAGGCCATGCGTATAGTGCATACAGTGGGCCAGGCATTCGAGGTGTGTCATAAGCTCAGCCTGCAACACGCCCAGTTAGACATAGACGGACCGGCAGACAGAGAGAGTGACAAGACCCCAGAAGAGACCCCCGTTGAGGGAGACAAAAAGAGTGAGACACACACACATACAGACACACACATACAGACAGACACACGCATGCTCGCACGCTAACACACACACAACGCCATAACACTTCTCTCACAGAGATTTATCTGACAAAAAAACAAACAGAAACTGAACACACTGTTTATGTGTGCATCAAGTATGACACCTAATATACTGTATGTGATGATGTAATCAAATAGAATGTCTGGGATTGATGATTTCATTGGTTATGTGTGTGTGTGTGTTCCCCTCTTCCATCAGGTCATCAGCTGATGGGGGCAGAGCAGGAAGGGGAGGAGGAGGGGGAGCCCCGGGCACAGTCCCAGTCTGTGTGTGAGCAGGCGGTCAGCGAGATCCTCCAGAGTCTGGCAGAACTCAACGTGGTCAAGCCTGGACACACCATCATGGTAAGGCCGCGCACACACGCACACACACACTGGACATGAATGTGGACTTCCACTATTACTTAGTAGAAACAGCCTCACTGAGATAGTGTGGATATCAATCATGTAGGCATCACCAATAGCACACAACAGCAGGGCACAATGTTGTGGAACATTCAGATATACAGTTGAAGTCGGAAGTTTACATACACTTAGGTTGGAGTCATTATAACTTGTTTTTCAACCACTCCACAACTTTCTTGTTAACAAACTATAGTTTTGGCAAGTCGGTTAGGACATCTACTTTGTGCATGACACAAGTAATTTGTCCAACAATTGTTTACAGACAGATTATTTCACTTATAATTCACTGTATCACAATTCCAGTGGGTCAGAAGTTTACATACACTAATTTCACTGTGCCTTTAAACAGCTTGGAAAATTCCAGAAAATTATGTAATTATGTCATTTAGAAGCTTCTGATAGGCTAATTGACATCATTTGAGTCAATTGGAGGTATACCTGTGGATGTATTTCAAGGCCTACCTTCAAACTCAGTGCCACTTTGCTTGACATCATGGGAAAATCAAAAGAAATCAGCCAAGACCTCAGAAAAAAAGGGTAGACCTCCACAAGTCTGGTTCATCCTTGGGAGCAATTTCCAAACGCCTGAAGGTACCACGTTCATCTGTACAAACAAAAGTACGCAAGTATAAACACCATGGGACCACGCAGCCGTCATACCGCTCAGGAAGGAGACACGTACTGTCTCCTAGAGATGAACGTACTTTGGTGCGAAAAGTGCAAATCAATCCCAGAACAACAGCAAAGGACCTTGTGAAGATGCTAGTGGAAACAGGTACAAAGGTATCTACAGTGAGGGAAAAAAGTATTTGATCCCCTGCTGATTTTGTACGTTTGCCCACTGACAAAGAAATGATCAGTCTATAATTTTAATGGTAGGTTTATTTGAACAGTGAGAGACAGAATAACAAAACAGAAATCCAGAAAAACACATGAATGTTATAAATTGATTTGCATTTTTAATGAGGGAAATAAGTATTTGACCCCCTCTCAATCAGAAAGATTTCTGGCTCCCAGGTGTCTTTTTATACAGGTAACGAGCTGAGATTAGGAGCACACTCTTAAAGGGAGTGATCCTAATTTCAGTTTGTTACCTGTATAAAAGACACCTGTCCACAGAATCAATCAATCAATCAGATTCCAAACTCTCCACCATGGCCAAGACCAAAGAGCTCTCCAAGGATGTCAGGGACAAGATTGTAGACCTACACAAGGCTGGAATGGGCTACAAGACCATCGCCAAGCAGCTTGGTGAGAAGGTGACAACAGTTGGTGCGATTATTCGCAAATGGAAGAAACACAAAATAACTGTCAATCTCCCTCGGCCTGGGGCTCCATGCAAGATCTCACATCGTGGAGTTGCAATGATCATGAGAACGGTGAGGAATCAGCCCAGAACTACACGGGAGGATCTTGTCAATGATCTCAAGGTAGCTGGAACCATAGTCACCAAGAATACAATTGGTAACACACTATGCCGTGAAGGACTGAAATCCTGCAGCGCCCGCAAGGTCCCCCTGCTCAAGAAAGCACATATACCGGGGCCGTCTGAAGTTTACCAATGAACATCTGAATGATTCAGATGAGAACTGGGTGAAAGTGTTGTGGTCAGATGAGACCAAAATCAAGCTCTTTGGCATCAACTCAACTCGCCGTGTTTGCAGGAGGAGGAATGCTGCCTATGACCCCAAGAACACCATCCCCACCGTCAAACATGGAGGTGGAAACATTATGCTTTGGGGTTGTTTTTCTGCTAAGGGGACAGGACAACTTCACCGCATCAAAGGGACGATGGACGGGGCCATGTACCGTCAAATCTTGGGTGAGAACCTCCTTCCCTCAGCCAGGGCATTGAAAATGGGTCGTGGATGGGTATTCCAGCATGACAATGACCCAAAATACACAGCCAAGGCAACAAAGGAGTGGCTCAAGAAGAAGCACATTAAGGTCCTGGAGTGGCCTAGCCAGTCTCTAGACCTTAATCCCATAGAAAATCTGTGGAGGGAGCTGAAGGTTCGAGTTGCCAAACGTCAGCCTCGAAACCTTAATGACTTGGAGAAGATCTGCAAAGAGGAGTGGAACAGAATCCCTCCTGAGATGTGTGCAAACCTGGTGGCCAACTACAAGAAACGTCTGACCTCTGTGTTTTGCCACCAAGTACTAAATCATGTTTTGCAGAGGGGTCAAATACTTATTTCCCTCATGAAAATGCAAATCAATTTATAACATTTTTGACATGCGTTTTTCTGGATTTTTTTGTTGTTATTCTGTATCTCACTGTTCAAATAAACCTACCATTAAAATTATAGATTGATCATGTCTTTGTCAGTGGGCAAACGTACAAAATCAGCAGGGGATCAAATACGTTTTTCCCTCACTGTAAATCCACAGTAAAACGAGTCCTATATCGACATAACCTGAAAGGCCGCTCAGCAAGGAAGAAGCCACTGCTCCAAAACCGCTATAAACAATCCAGACTACGGTTTGCAAATGCACATGGGGACAAAGATCGTACTTTTTGGAGAAATATCCTCTGGTCTGATGAAACAAAAATAGAACTGTTTGGCCATAATGACCATCGTTATGTTTGGAGGAAAAAGGGGGGCCTTGCAAGCTGAAGAACACCATCCCAACAGTGAAGCATGGGGGTGGCAGCATCATGCTGTGGGGGTGCTTTGCTGCAGGAGGGACTGGTGCACTTCACAAAATAGATGGCATCATGAGGAAGGAAAATTATGTGGATATATTGAAGCAACATCTCAAGACATCAGTCAGGAAGTTAAAGCTTGGTCGCAAATGGGTCTTCCAAATGGACAATGACCCCAAGCATACTTCCAAAGTTGTGCGAAAACGGCTTAAGGACAACAAACTCAAGGTATTGAAGTGGCCATCACAAAGCCCTGACCTCAATCCTATAGAAAATGTGTGGGCAGAACTGAAAAAGCGTGTGCGAGCAAGGAGGCCTACAAACCTGACTCAGTTACACCAGCTCTGTCAGTAGGAAAGGGCCAAAAATCACCCAACTTATTGTGGGAAGCTTGTGGAAGACTACCCAAAACGTTTGACCCAAGTTAAACAATTTAAAGGCAATGCTACCAAATACTAATTGAGTGTGTGTAAACTTCTGACCCACTGGAATAAATCATTCTCTCTACTGTTATTCTGAAATGTCACATTCTTAAAATAAAGTGGTGATCCTAACTGACCTAAGACAGGGAATTTTTACTAGGATTAAATATCTGGAATTGTGAAAAAATGAGTTTAAATGTATTTGGCTAAGGTGTATGTAAACTTCCGAATTCAACTGTAAATATATGACATACTTCTCTGACCTGTAGAATAAGGAATCATGTCAGCTCTATTCAGGGCATTTCTGTCTGCAACATTTCACCATGTTTGCCTACTGACCGTTGCCCATGGTTTGCAGTGCTGCAGACTCTAGTCGACACAGATCTATGGCTTTAGTTGCAGTGCGGAAGTGTCTAGTTAAAGCAGATCTATGGCTTTAGTTGCAGTGCGGCAGTGTCTAGTTAAGGCAGATCTATGCTGTGGTTTCCTGCGGCAGTGGATTTACCCCCTAATGCTGAGTCATGTCCTAGCCCTTGTCTTTTGTTCCTTAGATGTACTGTTTTGTTCTTGTAAACTATGTGGGCCACTGTGTGTCTGAAAGAGAGGAGGTTCAAACACACACACACACATACACACACACACACACATGCAAGGATGTACACATACACCCACACACACATATGATGGGCGTGTCGCTCTGACAGAGGTAGAGAATGTTCCCCTACATTACAGGACTGTGTGAAACACATGCCTACCTTCATCCACTTACCCTAGTACTGAAGAGACACACCAGACGAGTGGCACTGTCCTGTCAGAACTATCTCCCCAAGCCCTTTAGGGTTCATTCTGTTTGCCATAGGAATAGAATAAGGTGGCCTGGAGTGGACTAGACTCTAGAGTCTGCCTCCGGATCACATACCGTTGCAGCATGGGTCCGAATCCGGCCCACTGCTATTTTAGCACTCTCTCTCCTCTATCTTTCCTCTCTACCTCTGTCCTGTCCGATAAACAAAAAGTACTGCACCACTCCTTTAAAAAGAAAAAGAGAGAAATAGAAGAAGAAGAACTTTAAAAAGTATTATATGGCACTCGAGTTAGAGTACCATTATTGAGCTTTAGGGCTTCTCAGGTAATGATCTGTATCACCGATGCCTCTGGGAGAAATAGGAAGTTATCGGCGATTTACTTTGAGGTAGTGTAGGTGTTTTTTTTCCCCCACTAGGCTTCTTACATTAGGAGTCAATGCTTCAGAGATACAACAAGCGTGTTTGGTGGTGTTGTCTTCTTCCTTGAGACATGTCACCTGTGTAGCCATGCATAGCACCATTTCTGTCTGTCTGTCTGTCTCTGTCTGTCTGTCGTTATCCTGGAAATCAGAGCAGAACGGAGCAGGAGCCGGCAGGGAGAGATGTTTTCCTTCTCCGTGGCTATGAAGGGAGATAGGAGGAAGTAGGAGAGAGGGAGATAGGAGGAAGTAGGAGAGAGGGAGATAGGAGGAAGTAGGAGAGAGGGAGATAGGAGGAAGTAGGAGAGAGAGGGAAAGAGAGAGGGAGAAAGAGGGAAAGAGAGAGGGTGGGTAGAGAAGGGGTAGGGGTAGAGAGATAGAAATTGAGAGGGAGAAAGGTAGAGATGAAGTGAAGAGAGGGAGATAGAGGGACGAAGGAGGTAGAATGAGTGAGAGACAGCAGAGGGAGAGAGAAAGGGAGTGGAGAGAACAACAGTGTTGAGTGTCTGACAGCCCTATGCCAACCTCAGCGCTCGTGACACAGCAGCTAGCTAGCGTAGCACTGAGAGAGAGAGGGACTCAACTCATGTCAACCCCATGCCCCTGTCAGTGCCAACCAACTCCCCATGCCATCCTTTCCTCTCTCTTTCTTCCCCCTCTTTTTTCCCCTCTTTCGCTTTCTCTCTCTCCTCTCCCCTCTCTCTTTCACGCTCCTCTCTCCATTCCCAGTCTGCCATCTTTCATCAACAATAACTACTTCTACTACTCATTTTATGTGGGAAAAGCTTTTCAAACACCCTCAAAGCACGCAACTAACTCGCACAGGACTCTTAGGATTAAGTCTCAGTGCAGACACATTCACTCTCTTTCTTCCTCTCTCTCTCTCTCTCTCTAGCGCTCTCTCTCTCTCTTCTTTGCAGCATGCACTGCATTCAAACACTGTCTCTACACTCCCTCTAGTGGTGAAATGTGACTGGTACACTTTCAAGGGCACGACAAAGCGTTCACTCTCT
Organism: Coregonus clupeaformis; assembly: GCF_020615455.1. Classification (NCBI taxonomy): domain Eukaryota; kingdom Metazoa; phylum Chordata; class Actinopteri; order Salmoniformes; family Salmonidae; genus Coregonus; species Coregonus clupeaformis. Next base: position 8,288,433 of record NC_059218.1, on the reverse strand, counting down.
ACTTTGGGTTGTATTAGCCCGTTATTATTGCTAGTGTATTACAGCAATGTTTGAAGATCTGAAAATAAACTCAGCAAAAAAAGAAACGTCCCTTTTTCAGGTCCCTGTCTTTCAAAGATTATTCGTAAAAATCCAAATAACTTCACATATCTTCATTGTGAAGGGTTTAAACACTGTTTCCCGTGCTTGTTCAATGAACCATAAACAATTAATAAACATGCAGCTGTGGAACGGTCGTTAAGACACTAACATCATTCACTAACTGTAAGTCGCTCTGGATAAGAGCGTCTGCTAAATGACTAAAATGTAAATATAAATTTCTACTGAGTCTGAAAAACACCAAAAGAAAGCTGCTCAGGGTCCCTGTTCATCTGCGTGAACGTGCCTTAGGCATGCTGCAAGGAGGCATGAGGACTGCAGATGTGGCCAGGGCAATAAATTGCAATATCCGTACTGTGAGACGCCTAAGACAGTGCTACAGGGAGACAGGACGAACAGCTGATCGTCCTCGCAGTGGCAGACCACGACACCTGCACAGGATCGGTACATCCGAACATCATACCTGCGGGACATGTACAGGATGGCAACAACAACTGCCCGAGTTACACCAGGAACGCACAATCCCTCCATCAGTGCTCAGACTGTCCGCAATAGGCTGAGAGAGGCTGGACTGAGGGCTTGTAGGCCTGTTGTAAGGCAGGTCCTCACCAGACATCACCGGTAACAACGTCGCCTATGGGCACAAACCCACCGTCGCTGGACCAGACTGGACTGGCAAAAAGTGCTCTTCACTGACGAGTCGCGGTTTTGTCTCACCAGGGGTGATGGTTGGATTCGCGTTTATCGTCGAAGGAATGAGCGTTACACCGAGGCCTGTACTCTGGAGCGAGATCGATTTGGAGGTGGAGGGTCCGTCATGGTCTGTGGCAGTGTGTCACAGCATCATCGGACTGAGCTTGTTGTCATTGCAGGCAATCTCAATGCTGTGCGTTTCAGGGAAGACATCCTCCTCTCTCATATGGTACCCTTCCTGCAGGCTCATCCTGACATGACCCTCCAGCATGACAATGCCACCAGCCATACTGCTCATTCTGTGCGTGATTTCCTGCAAGACAGGAATGTTAGTGTTCTGCCATGGCCAGCGAAGAGCCCGGATCTCAATCCCATTGAGCACGTCTGGGACCTGTTGGATCGGAGGGTGAGGGCTAGGGCCATTCCCCCCAGAAATGTCCGGGAACTTGCAGGTGCCTTGGTGGAAGAGTGGGGTAACATCTCACAGCAAGAACTGGCAAATCTGGTGCAGTCCATGAGGAGGAGATGCACTGCAGTACTTAATACAGCTGGTGGCCACACCAGATACTGACTGTTACTTTTGATTTTGACCCCCCCTTTGTTCAGGGACACATTATTCCATTTCTGTTAGTCACATGTCTGTGGAACTTGTTCAGTTTATGTCTCAGTTGTTGAATCTTGTTGTGTTCATACAAATATTTACACATGTTAAGTTTGCTGAAAATAAATGCAGTTGACATTGAGAGGACTTTTCTTTTTTTGCTGAGTTTACATATTGGTATATATTTGAGCAAGTCAACTAAATGTACTGTTTCTGTACGTTTACCTGTGTCTGTATAAGGAGTATTTTCCTTTTGAGGAAATTAGCATGATGCCCTGTAACGATCCACATAAATACATGTTAACACTGCCTTGGAGAATGCTGTATTTAGACCCACTTACACTATCCTAAGCCCCTCACACACATACACACACACACACACACACACACACACACACACACACACACGACATTCCCTCATCCCCACTCCAGAAGAGGCAGAATAGTCAGAGTAAAGCTGCTTAGTGAGAAGAGGTCTTTCCCCCTGAAAACATGACTGCCACTGGAAATACCCTGATGAATCTTGGAAATGAGGAGCGCTGCTGTGTCTGAACACTTGGAGAAGCTTTGGAGATGTGGTGCTACCCTACCCTACTTATCTCTATGTTAATGACAAGCTCTTAAGGAGTTAGAGCTGATGAGGAAGGAAGAAAGAAAGAGGGAGGGAGTTCCCACCAGACTTTTGTGATGCAGCAACAGCTGCAAGGATGACAATGGGACTCTCCATGACCACCCTGTCTCACCATGTCAAAGTCATGCTTAGTAAAATGTCCCTCGCACCCTTTCTCCAAACAGTACCATTTTGTCTCCCTCCCACTCTGTGTTCTCGTAAGGTTAACTGGACTCAATGTTTCCCTCCTGGACAGAACTCAGTGTTCTTGTCCTTTCGCAGGACTTTTCAGAAAGGAAATGTTCTCCCGATCTCTCCAATTGGTAGTTACAGTCTTGTCCCATCGCTGCAACTCCCGTACGGACTCGGGAGAGGCATGCGTCCCCCGAAACACAACCCTGCCAAGCCGCACTGCTTCTTGACACACTGCTCGCTTAACCCGGAAGCCAGCCACACCAATGTGTCAGAGGAAAGACCGAAGTCAGCGTGCATGCGCCCGGCCCGCCACAGGAGTTGCTAGAGCGCGATAGGACAAGGACATCCCAGCCGGACAAACCCTCCCCTAACCCGAACGACGCTGGGCCAATTGTGCGCTGCCTCATGGGTCTCCCGGTCGCAGCAGGCTGCGACACAGCCTGGGATCGAACCCGGGTCTGTAGTGACGCCTCAGGCATTGCAGTGCAGTGCCTTAAACCGCTGCACCACTCGTGAGGCTTTATCTCTCCTTTCTACCATAACTGTGTGTGTGTTCGTTTGTGTGTTTGCTCTCTTTTCTCCGAAGGACTTTAGAATGACTCCCAACTTATCTTTGTGTAAAGCTGTGGATGGTTTGTGCAGAACTGGGTTCAAATACAATTTGAAATCCTTTCAAATACTATACATTTTTTGCTATTGATTGAGCTTGCCTGTTGAAGTAGAGCCAATAGAAAAGTCAAAAAAGTGTAAACCCTGCCCAGCTGGCACTCCAGGCAGTCTAAAGCAAACGCTCAAAGCATTTGAAAGATCTCAAATAGTATTTAAACCCAGGATTGGTCGTGTCCACCCCTCTCATTGTAACTGTCTTGTGTCTGTTCTTCTCCTGTGTTGTCTTCAGGACTATGAGAGCCGTTCCATCTACACGGTGACACCGCATGGCGTGGTTTCTCCCAGCAGCCCCTGCTCTCTGTCTCTCATGCCCCTGGCAGCACAGCACTATCTCAAGCTCCTCCAACACCAACTCCAGCAGCAGCAGCAACACACACAGGTGGCTATGGCACAGGTGAGACACACACACACACACATAGGCAGTATACACACATAAACACACATGCGCACACACACAGATGGACGGTATGAATGTACGCATGCATACACACACACACACACACACACACACACACACACATACATGTACACACACAGTCCCAGCTCTTATCCATCTGTAGTCCTGATGTCTGGTCAGTGTGGCACAGCTGTCCACCTCTGTATTTACAATATCATATTCACAAGGTCATACCAGTGGTCCTGGGTGGCTCCATTGGTAAGAGCATGGTGCTAGCAGCGCAAGGGTAGTAGGTTTGATTCCTGCTGGGGTCGCCAAAATGGAAATGTGTGCACTCATTATTTGAAGTTGCTGTGGTTAAAAGCATCTGATAAATGCCATATATTATACTTACAAATGTAGAAAGGTTATTTCAGTTCATGCACTGTTCACATATAGTGCACACTGCACCACCCCAGTCCTAGTCAGTACTGAAGTCAAACTGAAGTGCCATGGGGGACTGACTGACTGGTTGGCTGGCTTAATGACTAAGTCATGTGCCTCATTTGGCACCATTGTCGTCTGTCTTTCTGCTGCAGGACCACTAGGGGGCACTGCCATCACAGCTATGTAAGGACACACACACACACTTAGACACATGCATTTCTGTGCACATATACTTACAGTGCATTCGGAAAGTATTCAGGCCCCTTGACTTTTTCCACATTTTTTACGTTACAGCCTTATTCTAAAATGGATTAAATAACAATTTTTCCTCATCAATCTACACACAATACTCAATAAAGACAAAGCAAAAACAGGTTTCCATTGATCATCCTTGAGATGTTTCTACAACTTGACTCTAGTCCACCTGTGGTAAATTCAATTGATTGGACATGATGATTTGGAAAGGCACACACCTGTCTATATAAGGTACCACAGTTGACAGTGAATGTCAGAGCAAAAACCAAGCCATGAGGTTGAAGGAATTGTCCGTAGAGCTCCGAGACAGGATTGTGTCGAGGCACAGATCTGGGGAAGGGTACCAAAAGCATTGAAGGTCCCTAAGAACACAGTGGCCTCTATCATTCTTAAATGGAAGAAGTTTGGAACTACCAAGACTCTTCCTAGAGCCGGCCGCCCGGCCAAACTGAGCAATCGGGGGAGAAGGGCCTTGGTCAGGGAGGTGACCAAGCACCCGATGGTCACTGACAGAGCTCCAGAGTTCCTCTGTGGAGATGGGAGAACCTTCCAGAAGGCCAACCATCTCTACAGCACTCCACCAATCAGGCCTTTATGGTAGAGTGGCCGGAATGAAGCCACTTCTCAGTAAAAGGCACAGGACAGCCCGCTTGGAGTTTGCCAAAAGGCACCTAAAGGACTCTCAGACCATGAGAAACAAGATTTGCTGGTCTGATGTAACCAAGATTGAACTCTTTGGCCTGAATGCCAAGCATCACGTCTGGAGGAAACCTGGCACCATCCCTACAGTCAAGCATGGTGGTGGCAGCCTCATGCTGTGGGGATGTTTTTCAGTGGCAGGGACTGGGAGACTAGTCTGGATCGAGGGAAAGATGATCGGAGCAAAGTACAGAGAGATCCTTGATGTAAACCAGCCCCAGTGCGTTCAGGACCTTAGACTGGGGCGAAGGTTCACCTTCCAACAGGACAACTAGCTTAAGCACAAAGCTAAGACAACGCAGGAGCGGCTTCGGTACAAGTCTCTGAATGTCCTTGAGTGGCCCAGCCAGAGCCCGGACTTGAACCCGATCGAACATCTCTGGAGAGACCTGAAAATAGCTGTGCAGCGATGCTCCCCATCCAACCTGACAGAGTTTGAGAGGATCTGCAGAAAATAATGGGAGAAACTCCCCAAATACAGGTATGCCAAGCTTGTCGCGTCATACCCAAGAAGACTCAAGGCTGTAATCGCTGCCAAAGCTGCTTCAACAAAGTACTGAGTAAAGGGTCTGAATACTTATGTAAATGTGATATTTTAATTTTTAAATTTTTTATGGATTTGCAAACATTTCATTATGGGGTATTGTGTGAAGATTGATGAGGGAAAAAAACAATTTAATCAATTTTAGAATAAGGCTGTAATGTAACAAAATGTGGAAAAAGTCAAGGGGTCTGAATACTTTCCGAATGCACTGTACATATGCACACGTGCGCGTACAGATGCACACGTGCGCTTACAGATGCACACAACACAAACACACACACACTTGCAGCCACACACTCAAACACACACTCACAGCCACAAAATGACACATCGCAATCACAACACACCAGGGACAGAGTGAATCAGTCTGCTATTGTTGTAGAAAATGAGCCTGGAAGGCACAACACAAACACAGAATTATACATATTTTTTTCATTTATTTCCGAGTCGTTCGCCATGAATTATGTAAACAAATAATAGCGGCAACCTTTTCAATTTCAGGTCGGGGAATTTCCAATCATCTAATTAGATTTTCAACTGCAATCTCTTGGATGATCACTCTCGGAGGGGAGTCTAGGGGTGGGACTGTAGCATCAAATAGAAAATTATTCAAACACAGGCACACACACACACAAGGAATTCAGAGAGATAAAGAGTATTCTAGACACAAACAAACTCATAAAGACTAAGTGAACTCCAAGATGGCGTAGCAGAGCGGTCGTGTATTCTGTAATGTGCTCGTGTAAATAGCCTGTTTTTTTGTTTTGTTGTCTTTTTCATTGGTCACCATAGCAACACCCACCCGTAGTATGCGCTCCAGCAGGTATCTCACTTGTCATCCCCAAAGCCAACACCTCCTTTGGCCACCATTCCTTCCAGTTCTCTGCTGCCAATGACTGGAACGAACTGCAAAAATCTCTAAAGCTGGAGACTCTTATCTCCCTCACTAACTTTAAGCATCAGTTGTCAGAGCAGCTTACCGATCACTGCACCTGTACACAGCCCATCTGTAATTAGCCCACCCAACTACCTCATCCCCATATTGTTATTTATTTTGCTCATTTGCACCCCAGTATCTCTATTTGCACATCATCTTCTGCACATCTATCACTCCATTGTTAATACTAAATTGTAATTATTTTGCACTATGGCCTATTTATTGCCTTACCTCCATAACTTACTACATTTGCACACACTGTATATAGATTTTCTATTGTGTTTTTGACTTTATGTTTTGTTTTACCCCATATGTAACTCTGTGTTGTTGTTTTTATCGCACTGCTTTGCTTTATCTTGGCCAGGTCGCAGTTGTAAATGAGAACTTGTTCTCAACTGGCTTACCTGGTTAAATAAAGGTGAAATAAAATAAAAATAAAAGGTGGAGTCTGCCTGTGTGTTTAGACCTGCAGAACACACTGCTATAAACACAGATGTGGGTGTGCGCTCACACACACACATACAGTGGGGAAAAAAAGTATTTAGTCAGCCACCAATTGTGCAAGTTCTCCCACTTAAAAAGATGAGAGAGGCCTGTCATTTTCATCATAGGTACACGTCAACTATAACAGACAAAATGAGAAAAAAATATCCAGAAAATCACATTGTAGGATTTTTAATGAATTTATTTGCAAATTATGGTGGAAAATAAGTATTTGGTCAATAACAAAAGTTTCTCAATACTTTGTTATATACCCTTTGTTGGCAATGACACAGGTCAAACGTTTTCTGTAAGTCTTCACAAGGTTTTCACACACTGTTGCTGGTATTTTGGCCCATTCCTCCATGCAGATCTCCTCTAGAGCAGTGATGTTTTGGGGCTGTCGCTGGGCAACACGGACTTTCAACTCCCTCCAAAGATTTTCTATGGGATTGAGATCTGGAGACTGGCTAGGCCACTCCAGGACCTTGAAATGCTTCTTACGAAGCCACTCCTTCGTTGTCCGGGCGGTGTGTTTGGGATCATTGTCATGCTGAAAGACCCAGCCACGTTTCATCTTCAATGCCCTTGCTGATGGAAGGAGGTTTTCACTCAAAATCTCACGATACATGGCCCCATTCACTCTTTCCTTTACATGGATCAGTCGTCCTGGTCCCTTTGCAGAAAAACAGCCCCAAAGCATGATGTTTCCACCCCCATGCTTCACAGTAGGTATGGTGTTCTTTGGATGCAACTCAGCATTCTTTGTCCTCCAAACACGACGAGTTGAGTTTTGACCAAAAAGTTATATTTTGGTTTCATCTGACCATATGACATTCTCCCAATCCTCTTCTGGATCATCCAAATGCACTCTAGCAAACTTCAGACGGGCCTGGACATGTACTGGCTTAAGCAGGGGGACACATCTGGCACTGCAGGATTTGAGTCCCTGGCGGCGTAGTGTGTTACTGATGGTAGGCTTTGTTACTTTGGTCCCAGCTCTCTGCAGGTCATTCACTAGATCCCCCCGTGTGGTTCTGGGATTTTTGCTCACCGTTCTTGTGATCATTTTTACCCCACGGGGTGAGATCTTGCGTGGAGCCCCAGATCGAGGGAGATTATCAGTGGTCTTGTATGTCTTCCATTTCCTAATAATTGCTCCCACAGTTGATTTCTTCAAACCAAGCTGCTTACCTATTGCAGATTCAGTCTTCCCAGCCTGGTGCAGGTCAACATTTTTGTTTCTGGTGTCCTTTGACAGCTCTTTGGTCTTGGCCATAGTGGAGTTTGGAGTGTGACTGTTTGAGGTTGTGGACAGGTGTCTTTTATACTGATAACAAGTTCAAACAGGTGCCATTAATACAGGTAACGAGTGGAGGACAGAGGAGCCTCTTAAAGAAGAAGTTACAGGTCTGTGAGAGCCAGAAATCTTGCTTGTTTGTAGGTGACCAAATACTTATTTTCCACCATAATTTGCAAATAAATTCATTAAAAATCCTACAATATGATTTTCTGGATTATTTTTTTTCAATTTGTCTGTCATAGTTGACGTGTACCTATGATGACAATTACAGGCCTCTCTCATCTTTTTAAGTGGGAGAACTTGCACAATTGGTGGCTGACTAAATACTTTTTTCCCCCACTGTACACACACACACACATACACACAAACATCCCCCTTCACCCCCATCACCCCATCATCATCAGTCCCACTAGGCCCAGTTCGGATCCCTGATCCCCCCTCTTTCCTACTCCTCTCCCCCACTCAGGTGCAGCTCCTGAAGGATCAGATGTCAGCGGAGGCCGCAGCTCGTATAGAGGCCCAGGCCCGAGCCCACCAGCTGCTACTACAGAACAGAGACCTGCTCCAGCACCTAGCCCTTCTGGTCACACAGCTCAAAGACCTGGAGAGCAGGGCACCTGGACTGGGACAGGGGGAGAGACACACACCGGGAGAAGAGCACAGTAAGTCACCTGCACTACCTACGTGTATACTGGCTAACCCGAACAATAGAGTTGGATCACGCCATATACAGTTACAACACTTACAACACAAGTCATTCTCCATTGAGCTTTTTAATCCAGGACTAGGCTTCATCTGTGTCCATCTGGAAACCAGCCCTACATGTACAACACTTCATCAACTAGGACAGAAGACACTTGCATAACAAGAGAACATGAACATTGAACACTGAACATTGTCAACCTAGAGCAGAAGTCATAGACACGCACGCACACACGCACGCACGCACGCACGCACGCACGCACACACACACACACACACACACACACACACACACACACACACACACACACACACACACACACACACACACACACACACACACACACACACACACACACACAGAGACTGTATGTGTGTACTGAGAAAGCTTCTCTGCTTCTCTTTGCCATGAGATCTGCCAGCTCAGATAACACCACACTCAGATATTGCTCATGGAAAGTTTTTGGTTCCAGACACACACACACACACACACACACACACACACAGGAGGAGTACTGTATGGGGGTGTATTTGTAAAAACTGTTAGACGAGGAATGCTGAGTTCTGCCAAAATTATAATTGAACACAATAAAGAGTTGGTTTGAGGTGTGTGTGTGTATGTGTAGCGTAGAATCCCGTATTATCGGCATATTCAACAGCGTTTAAGAAATATATTACCTTCAACAGTGTTATCTTGTGATCAAGCCTTCAATGTTTTGTGATTATTGGTGTCGTAAAAATGTTAGCTAACGGTTTAGCAATTAGCAAGTTTGACATTTCATTTGAAAATATTACTGTTATCTGCTTTTGATAAGCGGTTAAGCAAAAAAATACGTCCCGTATTATCTGTATACGGCCCCCAGTTATTGGGCACCTTACTATTTTGTTCAATTACAAGATATATCCGTTTAATTTTGTTGAAAAAAGAGACACCAACCACGTACCCGAAGTGTTTACTAGATAGTTGACTAGTTGGCTAGTCTTCCGGTAAAAAATAATGACTTGCCTGTCAACTTTTCATTGCGTAGCCCGGTGCGCCCTCTTGTGGACTCTTAAAAAATGGTTATTCACCAAAATATTCAGTGTTGTAACCAAATGAAATATGAGTATTAATAATTTACATCAAATACACTTTAATTTCAGTTATGTGCATTAACATAAAACAATGAAAACACTGGAGTTTGTGTTGCAGAGGTGGACTTGGAAAGTAAAGGAAGAAATACACAAGATGGGTTCAATAAATATATATATTATATTTTAGACATTTATTTTTTTGAACAAATAAATAATTTCATATGAACACAAACAAAACAAACAATTAAATCTCGACCTCCATCCCTATATTGTCACAAAAATCACAATAAAAATCCAGCTCCACCGCTACCTCTTGATCCCACTGCACACACCTGCAGTGGAACCAGTGCTGGCAGAAGTCACAGCACACCCATGGCACCTCGGATCTACACTCCTGAGGGGAGCTTGCAGGCGGATCACACTCCCCGCAGCGAGCACAGCAGGTGGTGTCTTCTTTTATAAAAAATAAAATAATAATACAAATTGATTAATATGGTTTTGCAAAATGTAGAAGTTCTTCAACAACAATAGTAATTGATACAACTGAGAGAGCGAGAAAAACAGATTATGAAGTACCTGAGAGTGGTGCCATGGGTGGTGTGACAGATGTGACCGGTGTAGCTTTTCTCTTCCTTTTCTGTGCTGCAGTTTGAGAAAAAGTGGTGTTAGACAGAGCATGTTGCATGAAAACCCTTTTCAACTTTTTTACATCAATACCTCTGGAGGAAGCTGCAGAGGTTTTGGAGGAGGCGGAGATGACTTGAGGGCTGGTGCTATTTACTGTAGATATATAAAGATATATATATATTTTTTTTACATTGCTGTTTTATAAAACGGATAAGTAATTTTTTCGTAATTTAACATGTGTTTACCTGTGGAGGTGGTGGTATTCAAATTGCAGGGGGCAGGGACACCAGACGAGGCTGCTATGGTGGTGTGACCAGGGGAGACGGAGGAGGCAGTTGGTCCAGAGGAGGCCGTGTTGGTGGTGACAGACATGGGGGGTGGTGTGCATTGGGGTGGTGGTGGACAAAACCGCCGACGATGGCTTGGAGGAGCTGGTGTTTGTAATGGTGGGGTTGAGGGGCCGACGATGGTGTGGCCGGGAGAGTAGGCATGTGGCCTTCTTCTGCAGCTGGGGACTCCGGCGGCTCCTACAGGTGTTGCACACTGGGAGGCACTGGCAGTGGTGATGCAGCTGTCAGGAGTGGTTCCAACAGGGGGTCCAGCAGAGGCGATGGCGTCAATGGTCTCATCCATGGCAGCCCTCTCCTGTGCCCTCTGTGTTCTGAGGGCTGCCCGACGCTCTTTCTCCTCTGCCCCGGCCCTCTCCTTCTCACCCCTCTCCTGCCACTGGCGCGTGTATTCCTCCCCGGTGAGGCATGTGGCGACCACAGGGAGTCTTCTGTATCGGTCCAGCCGATACTTCAGGACAGTAAGGATGTGCCCCAGGTCCTTCGCTATCAGCCCCCCTCTATTAGGGGGTGCTCTTCTAGAGCTAGGGATAGGACTGGAGCAGCGGCTGGGACTGGGGCAGGGGCTGAGGGTCCTCCTGTGGTCGCTGGGGAGGAGGTGCTGATGGATGGCACATTGCTGCTGGTTCCAGTAGAGGCGGTGTTGGGACCCGGTAGGGTCCGAGACGGCATTAAACGGGACCCTTCAATGGCTGAAGTGTCAAAGGGGAAGAGGCCACACTTCTTAAACCCTTCCACCACATAGCACATGTCCTTGCATCGCTGGTACGGGTAGCGGAATACTCTGGCAAATTCTGATTTGTTTACCATGTAGGAGTGGTCAAAATGGCTAAGGTCTCCAGCTACCTTGGAGAACTCAGCCTTTAAAGGGCCAAAGTATGCCACGTCCAGCGGCTGCAGGACATGGGTGCAGTGTGGTGGAAGACAAAGAAGTATAACCCCCTTCCCTTAGTGCCACCGCGAGCACTTCCGGGTCCATGTGGCTCTTGTGCCCATCAAAGAGGAGAAGGAGAGGGCGCTCTTTCACTGCATACTTAATGAAGTGCTGAAACCACTTCCTGAACAGGTCCCCGTCAATGTAGCCACTGCTTGACCGTCCATACAAGGCTTGGGGGGGGGCCTCCCAGTGTGTAGTGGCCACCGGGGAAACACTTGGGGTAGATGATAAACGGGGGGATGTCCTCCCCAGTTGCGTTGAAGCAGGCCAGCACTGTGATGTGCTCCTTGGTCCCCGGAGCCTGCTGGTACACGTGTTTTGCGCCCCGGGGAGCCAGCACTTTGTGCCTGCTTGGTCGCTACGAAACCCAGACTCATCGCAGTTATAGATTTGTCTGGGTTTCTCCCTCAACCCACTCTCCTCCAAGTGCTTCTCATAAGAAGTGAAGAAGGTGTCCATCGTCGGACGTGTGGCACACTCAGCTCTCCCCCTATCCAGGGTGTCCGGCCTCCTCATGCTTAGGTTCTTGTGCCTCCTCCTGAACATTTCCCACCACCTCTTCCCCAGTGGTGGGATTGTTTCCCCTGGGTGCCGAAACCTACAATAGAATAGAATATATAATTGTCCATCCAGGATGAAAATGTTTGTTTTGGCATCACCATACACATCCACATTTACATCACACACATTGATAACAGTCAGTCCAGCATTCTACATACATAAACACATAGAACACCAAATACCTGCGTATTTTGTCGGCATATTTCATCAGCCTCTGTCTGGTGAAGGGGAACCCATGGCTGGCGCAGTAGATACAGTACTGCACCAGAGACTTTTCATCCTCTGGTGCAAGCAATGTGGGTGGTCCACTGCGACAACCATGGGTCACCCGGCCGCTCAGCCTGTCCGCCAGGGTCTGCCGAGGTACACCATGCACCTTGGTAGATAAGAAAATAAAACTGTTACGAGCAGATAAAATTCACATACACATGGTAATCTCCTAAAAACAAAAGATGCCTAACCTTGGCAGCCTGGCGGATAGCCATCCCTGCCCCGCAGTCCTCCATGGCATGGAACATGTCCACCTCACTCCACTGCTTCCTCTTGACTTTCTCCATGCTGCAGTGGTAAATACATGTAGCTAAATAACTTGGCATACTATACACATTTTAGAAAGATAACTCAATCTGAATATGTATAAACATTTACATTTCAAAGCTAAGGCATTGAAAGGTGATGAAAGTTTTCACAATAACTGAAAGTGTACCCACGTTTTTTGTTTGATGTTATCTGTAATGAAAATTAGTGTCCCAATTAGTGTAATATTGATGCATACATTGTACCATTTAACTAAATACTGCCTCTATGTAGCTGTTGTAAGATGAAATATAGCCAACAGTGATAGGTGTCGAAAAGTTCATGGTTCAAAGTTCCAAATACATTTTTGCAGATTGTGCAAAACGCCTCCGTCAGAGGACTCCAATTTTGATACGGTAAAGCTTGACAACATGCAGCTGTTTTCGTGATATGTATTATCTAACACTTACAATTTCTTTCCTTTTTGCTTACTTAGCAGTTCTATCAACATTTAGCAACTAAGATAGCGACATTAGAAAATCCGTTAGCTATATTTCAGAGGTAAAAAGTTGGATATTAAATTAGGTGTGGTCTGTCGCGCAGTCGAATTTTACAATATGCAGCGTGTTCCACAAAATGTGTACATATAACTTTTTTGAAAACTCTCAAAACCTAACTTAACTTACATAAATTGCACTGAAAATCGGTGGTCAGCTAGCTAAAAGGGTGTCGTTAGTCACAAAACTTACCGTTATTTTTCAGTCCATTTAAATGTTGAGCTCGAGGTGATTCAGTCCTCCAACCGCTAGAAAGTGTCCGAGGTCAGGGGGTGTCTGATGTTTGGGGAAAATTAGCTATGTACATGCCTGCATACTTCTTTGTGTGCCTGCATGTGTTTGTGTTTATGTGGGGGTGACACGTCGTGTTTCATGTTAGCTTTAATCATGATAGGCCCAGTACTAGGGGATGCCAATCTAAATAATCTAAGAGACAGTCCACTCAGACGTGGCTGCTACTGGCTCACAGCCAAAACCTCTCTCTCTCTCTAGAGAGGCAGCACACACACAGGCCTGTGAGAGGGATACTGAAGGGAGAGAAACATGGGAAGAAAGGAGAGAGAAACAAACTGATAATAAGATGATAATGATGATGATTATTATTATTATTTGGAAGAGAGATATTATTATTTGGAAGAGAGATAGGAGAGGCACTGACTGACAATCGGGCATGTGCATATGCATACATGTTTGTGTCGATTGTTTGTTGATTTAAGTTATTTTTGTCTGTGAGAAAGAGACAGAGAAAGTGGAGTGAGAGAAACTGACTGACAACTAGAAAAACTGAGAGTGTGGATTAAGGTTAAACTGGTTTGTTTGCTCCATTGTATTAAAATAGTCCTTGTTTGATCATTTTGGGTTGACTTTGTCAATTTGAGACATTTATCTTCCTTCCCCTGTAGATGATCAGGAGTTGTCATGGACGACCAGGTCCCTGTCACTCAACCTGAAGAACCACTACAGTTTCAACACGGATCAGCCCATCACCTCCACCCCCGCAGGGCCGTTTCAAAACACCACCCTCTCCGTCGCCCAAGTGGACTGTGCCGAGTCCTACCTCAACTTCCTCAACCTGGAGAACGGGACCAAACCACCAGGCTCTCGAAACGGGGGGGAGACAGAGACGGACACCCTCATCAGAAGAACAGCCAATGGAAAGCCTGGGAGGAGAGAGAGCTCTGAAGTGTCGTCCAATGTGCGGTTAGAATCGAAGAATTCTACAAACCTGGATGAAAGGTAAGATACGTTAGCTAGAAACAACTATCTGAACATAACTTACATCATATTGTACAAACCTTTCTTGAGACCAACCAGCCATATGCCAGGGGTTCAACTCAACCATGCAACCACACACACACCACACACACACGTTGGGCTGCAGGTAGCCTAGCGGTTAGAGAGGCAAGCCAGCAACCAAGTCAGTTCGAATCCCCGGCCCGACGGGAAAACATCTGGTGGGAAGTGAGCTGGCAACCGGAGGGTTGCTGGTATCAAATCCTAGATGCCACTGCCTGCCATTGTGCCCTTGATCAAGGCACTTAACCCCCACTTAACCCCCCCTCCCCCACCAGTGCCTGGGCATGATAATACACAATGTGTTGGAGCTCCAATTTGGAGCTCCTATCTCTTTCATCTAAAAGAGAAGGAGCCAGGAGCTGCTAGCCTCCTCTCATCCTCACAGAACAGAACAAAGAGCCTAGTAATGGGAGTGTGACTCTAATCAAGAGATTACATAAGACAGAGGGAGGGAAGAAGGGGGAGGTAGAAAGGGGGGGGAGAAAGACACTTTAGACTGTATGTACTGGATATACTGTATTCTTAATTGAGGTGTGTATAGACAGTATGGACAGTCTATTAATAGAAAAGGTGTGTATAGCAGTAGTTGTATAGGATGAGCCATGACTATACAGTGGGGAAAAAAGTATTTAGTCAGCCACCAATTGTGCAAGTTCTCCCACTTAAAAAGATGAGAGAGGCCTGTAATTTTCATCATAGGTACACGTCAACTATGACAGACAAAATTAGATTTTTTTTCTCCAGAAAATCACATTGTAGGATTTTTAATGAATTTATTTGCAAACTATGGTGGAAAATAAGTATTTGGTCAATAACAAAAGTTTCTCAATACCCTTTGTTGGCAATGACACAGGTCAAACGTTTTCTGTAAGTCTTCACAAGGTTTTCACACACTGTTGCTGGTATTTTGGCGCATTCCTCCATGCAGATCTCCTCTAGAGCAGTGATGTTTAGGGGCTGTCGCTGGGCAACACAGACTTTCAACTCCCTCCAAAGATTTTCTATGGGGTTGAGATCTGGAGACTGGCTAGGCCACTCCAGGACCTTGAAATGCTTCTTACTAAGCCACTCCTTCGTTGCCCGGGCGGTGTGTTAGGGATCATTGTCATGCTGAAAGACCCAGCCACGTTTCATCTTCAATGCCCTTGCTGATGGAAGTAGGTTTTCACTCAAAATCTCACGATACATGGCCCCATTCATTCTTTCCTTTACACGGATCAGTCGTCCTGGTTCCTTTGCAGAAAAACAGCCCCAAAGCATGATGTTTCCACCCCCATGCTTCACAGTAGGTATGGTGTTCTTTGGATGCAACTCAGCATTATTTGTCCTCCAAACACGATGAGTTGAGTTTTTACCAAAAAGTTCTATTTTGGTTTCATCTGACCATATGACATTCTCCCAATCCTCTTCTGGATCATCCAAATGCACTCTAGCAAACTTCAGACGGGCCTGGACATGTACTGGCTTAAGCAGGGGGACACGTCTGGCACTGCAGGATTTGAGTCCCTGGCGGCGTAGTGTGTTACTGATGGTAGGCTTTGTTACTTTGGTCCCAGCTCTCTGCAGGTCATTCACTAGGTCCCCCCGTGTGGTTCTGGGATTTTTGCTCACCGTTCTTGTGATCATTTTGACCCCACGGGGTGAGATCTTGCGTGGAGCCCCAGATCGAGGGAGATTATCAGTGGTCTTTTATGTCTTCCATTTCCTAATAATTGCTCTCACAGTTGATTTCTTCAAACCAAGCTGCTTACCTATTGCAGATTCAGTCTTCCCAGCCAGGTGCAGGTCTACAATTTTGTTTCTGGTGTCCTTTGACAGCTCTTTGGTCTTGGCCATAGTGGAGTTTGGAGTGTGACTGTTTGAGGTTGTGGACAGGTGTCTTTTATACTGATAACAAGTTCAAACAGGTGCCATTAATACAGGTAACGAGTGGAGGACAGAGGAGCCTCTTAAAGAAGAAGTTACAGGTCTGTGAGAGCCAGAAATCTTGCTTGTTTGTAGGTGACCAAATACTTATTTTCCACCATAATTTGCAAATAAATTCATTTAAAAAATCCTACAATGTGATTTTCTGGATTTTTTTTTCTCAATTTGTCCGTCATAGTTGACGTGTACCTATGATGAAAATTACAGGCCTCTCTCATCTTTTTAAGTGGGAGAACTTGCACAATTGGTGGCTGACTAAATACTTTTTTCCCCCACTGTATATATATATATATACAGTGGGGAGAACAAGTATTTGATACACTGCCGATTTTGCAGGTTTTCCTACTTACAAAGCATGTAGAGGTCTGTAATTTTTATCATAGGTACACTTCAACTGTGAGAGACGGAATCTAAAACAAAAATCCAGAAAATCACATTGTATGATTTTTAAGTAATTAATATGCATTTTATTGCATGACATAAGTATTTGATCACCTACCAACCAGTAAGAATTCCGGCTCTCGCAGACCTGTTAGTTTTTCTTTAAGAAGCCCTCCTGTTCTCCACTCATTACCTGTATTAACTGCACCTGTTTGAACTCGTTACCTGTATACAAGACACCTGTCCACACACTCAATCAAACAGACTCCAACCTCTCCACAATGGCCAAGACCAGAGAGCTGTGTAAGGACATCAGGGATAAAATTGTAGACCTGCACAAGGCTGGGATGGGCTACAGGACAATAGTCAAGCAGCTTGGTGAGAAGGCAACAACTGTTGGCGCAATTATTAGAAAATGGAAGAAGTTCAAGATGACGGTCAATCATCCTCGGTCTGGGGCTCCATGCAAGATCTCACCTCGTGGGGCATCAATGATCATGAGGAAGGTGAGGGATCAGCCCAGAACTACACGGCAGGACCTGGTCAATGACCTGAAGAGAGCTGGGACCACAGTCTCAAAGAAAACCATTAGTAACACACTACGCCGTCATGGATTAAAATCCTGCAGCGCACGCAAGGTCCCCCTGCTCAAGCCAGCGCATGTCCAGACCCGTCTGAAGTTTGCCAATGACCATCTGGATGATCCAGAGGAGGAATGGGAGAAGGTCATGTGGTCTGATGAGACAAAAATAGAGCTTTTTGGTCTAAACTCCACTCACCGTGTTTGGAGGTAGAAGAAGAATGAGTACAACCCCAAGAACACCATCCCAACCGTGAAGCATGGTGGTGGAAACATCATTCTTTGGGGATGCTTTTCTGCAAAGGGGACAGGACGACTGCACCGTATTGAGGGGAGGATGGATGGGGCCATGTATCGCGAGATCTTGGCCAACAACCTCCTTCCCTCAGTAAGAGCATCGAAGATGGGTCATGGCTGTGTCTTCCAGCATGACAACGACCCGAAACAAACAGCCAGGGCAACTAAGGAGTGGCTCCGTAAGAAGCATCTCAAGGTCCTGGAGTGGCCTAGCCAGTCTCCAGACCTGAACCCAATAGAAAATCTTTGGAGGGAGCTGAAAGTCCGTATTGCCCAGCGACAGCCCCGAAACCTGAAGGATCTGGAGAAGGTCTGTATGGAGGAGTGGGCCAAAATCCCTGCTGCAGTGTGTGCAAACCTGGTCAAGACCTACAGGAAACGTATGATCTCTGTAATTGCAAACAAAGGTTTCTGTACCAAATATTAAGTTCTGCTTTTCTGATGTATCAAATACTTATGTCATGCAACAAAATGCAAATGAATTACTTAAAAATCATACAATGTGATTTTCTGGATTTTTGTTTTAGATTCCGTCTCTCACAGTTGAAGTGTACCTATGATAAAAATTACAGACCTCTACATGCTTTGTAAGTAGGAAAACCTGCAAAATCGGCAGTGTATCAAATACTTGTTCTCCCCACTGTATATATATATATATATATATATATATATATATACATATTGGATTCTGACATTGCTCGTTCTGATATTTCTTAATGTATTTCTTTTTACTTTTTGGATTATGTGCGTATTGCTTTGTATTGCAAGGTATTATTACTGCCCTGTTGGAGCTAGAAACACAAACATTCCACTGCACCTGCAATAACATCTGCAAATCTGTGTACACGACCCATAAACTTTGATTTGATTTAGAAAGAGAGAAAGAGAGTGAAGGAGGGAGGGATGGAAGTTAAAGGGAGAGACAGAGAGAGAATAGAGAGAGAGAAGCAGAGAGAAAGCAGACTCATCATATTCTCCCTGCCGATCCATTAAACTCAATTTGAATGGGCATTCTGAAAGTACTCAGTCCCTAGCCATTTCACATAGCTACAGTCAGGGTTTGGAAGTAAAGGATTACATGTAAAAAACTGTAACTATAATCCATTATGTTACCAGCAAAAATATTGTAATCAGATTACAGATACTTTTGAAAAACTAGATGATTCCTTCTAGTATAACTTTTTAATTCAGAAAGGATGCTTGCGAACAAATTCTTTGGCACCTTCCTGTTTTCTCAATGACATTGAAGTCAACATTGAATAAAGGTGCAAGTGTAATTCAAATTCGAATAAACGCTTGAAGGCAAGGAGGAGAACAATGGTGTAGCTTAGGGTGATACACATATAACCTATTATTGGTATCTACATAGCGCACTGATGTGAATCACACTGCTGCTCTCACATTTAGCTATTTGCACCTTACGGATTGTGGTTGTTGTGGATGGCTGTTCACAAATGTATATTTGTATTTTAACCCAATAATGGTTGAATTGAAGAAGTTTAAGCTGCCGATCAATCATTGTTTTTGCGTCCAGTGGACAGCCAGTGAAAAATGCGCTCTTGCAACAGCTGCATAGTGCGGATCCCAGCCTATGTTCCTCCATTCTAAACTCCTCCTTGGTATTGTGCTCCATACTGATAAAAAACGGACACATGCTCAAACTCGCACACTTTTGATAGACTTAAACAGCTGCAAATTATCGAGATATCAAAGTGTCCCCATCAAAACCGTAAACAATAGGCCTATAGCAAATGCAGCATATGGCATACATTTTTTACATGCATATAGCACTTTTCAGTAGTGCTCAAAGCATGCCATTCCATGAGAGTAGCATTTCTGTTTCAACTCGACACAAGGAGCCCAATCAGTCCTCCATGACAACAAAATCATAAACAACAGAGTAGGCTAATAAGTCCTTTGTTTTGGGGTTGTGCTCAGGTTAAACAATTTGGCTAATTTTTATTTCCATATTTTCAAGTCCTATTCTTGAAGATCAAGGAGTATGAAATTAATTGGAATGGCTGTAAATCTGACAGACTTTGGCTTTTAATGTAAAGATATATCATAATCATATTATTATCTGAATAGAAAGGAATGGGTTAGAAGAAGCCTACATAACCAACCCATAAAGTGAAAATGCAACATCCATTTATGGCCAGCTATGTAAACTCTAACATTGATTTATCCAGCTGCAATAGATGTCGTTCAATTGGTAATATACATTTTTGTCTTCTAATGCCTCTTAAGGGGAAAGTAATCTAAAAGTAACTGAAAGTAATCAGATTCATCCAAAAGGTATGTTACTGATTACATTTTTGAACAGGTAACTGTAATGGATTACATTTAGAAGTAACCTACCCAGCCCTAGGTACAGTACTACAGCGTATAGAGTAATAGACAGAGAGAATAGCATAGTACAGAGATAATAGCATAGTACAGAGATAATAGCATAGTACAGAGATAATAGCATAGTACAGAGAGAATAGCATAGTACAGAGATAATAGCATAGTACAGAGATAATATCATAGTACAGAGTGGTAGCATGCTTCTGACATTACATTTTTCTGTGCCACCTTGAGTTCTTCCTCCCTATACCCTTATCTCTGATGCAGTCACACACACACACACACACACACACACACACACACACACACACACACACACACACACACATGAACACATACGAACACACAGTCCCCTTCACGCACCTCTCCCGCACACCTCTTACCCATACACTTCTAATGCTCTGTATAATTGCCCGTTAATGGGAGTGTCAATCTCTAGCGGTATCTCACTTCACCATCACTAAGAGCAGCCCGGAACATTAATTATTAACACACCGGTCTAACAGTAAAAAACCTGGGCTTTTATCACAATGTACTATGAGAGGACCCACTGGGCACACACTGGATGAATCAATGTTGTTTCCATGTCATTTCAATGAATTTGAATAGACGTTGAATTGACGTCTGTGCTCGGTGGGATCTGTCTTTTTCTTCATATCTCTGTCTCTCTAGCTTTCTCTTCCATCTTTTTCTTTCCCCCTCTTTCTTTCTTTCTTTCTTTCTTTCTTTCTTTCTTTCTTTCTTTCTTTCTTTCTTTCTTTCTTTCTTTCTTTCTTTCTTTCTTTCTTTCTTTCTTTCTTTCTTTCTTTCTTTCTCTTTCTCTCATGTGTATTGCTTTGTATGTATTGCATTGTATTAAACTATATAATGTAGTTGTGTTGAGGTTTGGCAGTATGTGATGTGTTTTAAGGCAGGGGGACACAGAAAGTCTCTCTCTCTCTCTCTCTCTCTTCCTCCAACCTCTTCCCACCTTGCTTTCTCCTTTCCTATCTTACTCTGTCCTCTCCTTTCTATTTCTCTCTCTTTCTGCCTCACTCCCTCACATATTTTTTCTTTCCTCTCTCATCTCCCCCATCCTCTCCATCTCCCTCCCTGTCTCCTATCTCTCTCTATCACCTCCTCTCTCTCGATCCCCCTCCTCTCTCTCTCCCCCCTCCTCAAAGTACCGTTCAGACCCACAGGGCCGTAACACTCTCCAGGGTGTGTATGTTGAAGCTGATTAGCAGCAGGGGGAATAAAAAGTTGTGATTGGCTCTGCAGTGCGTATAGGTGGTCTGTCTGTGTGTGTGTGTGTGTGTCTGCGTGCGTGTGTAAGTGTACATACTATGTGTGTGTGTGTGTCTGTGCGTGCATATGTACGTGTGTGTGTGTGTGTGTGAACGCCTTTCTCGCTGTCTCTGTATGACTGGGTCAGGCTGAAACAAAGCCCTCAGAGACTGTCTGAATATCTGCAGCCAGACCCCCAAACCAATCGCACACACACGCACACACGCACGCACACACACACACACGCACACACACACACACACACACACACACACACAAAAACCTTGATTGTTTTTTCCAAAGCAGCAGTGTTGTACTGTAACAGTCCAAGTTTACATTGAAGCCAGCTGGAGAGTGCTGTGCCTGAGGGAGGACAGTGGAGCTTTTTTAAACTCACTTTTCATTTTATTATCAGTGGTCTCTCTAGTCTAGAGGTACTCTATACCCATCCACCACATACCCTCCTCCTCCTCCTCTTCCTCCTCCTGTTCTTCCTCCTCCTCCTTCTCTCTCTGTTTTGATTCTCACAAGGTTTTCTTCTTCTTCTCTGTATCGGAGCAATTGTATTCTCTCTTTCCTTTCTCTCTCTTTCCCTCTCTCTCGCCCCCCTCTCTCCTTCCATACACCCCCCCATCTCTCTCCGCTATCTCTCCCTCTCTCTCTTTCCTACCTCTCTCCTCCCTCATAGTGACTGCATTATAATGTAAATGATAATCATCTGATTTAATACTTTGCCTCTCCTACAGTGGGCAAATAAAAGTAATGAAAGTGAGTGAGGAGGACCGCACCAGGTTATTGCTGCACAAAGAGAGATATCCACATACAGTGCCCTCCACAATTATTGGCACCCCTGTTTAAGATGTGGTCGAGACCTTCCAAAAATTCTCATTTTTTTTTAAACAACATAGAACCCAAATGCAAAAAAAGAGAAAAATCCAACCTTTTATTTAAGGACATTACTTTGGTGTAAAAAAAAAATATCACACATTTAGAAAAAAAAAAACTTGAAATCATGTGTCCCACAATTATTGGCACCCCTGATGTTAATACTTTGTACAACCCCCTTTTGCCAACAAGACAGCACTTAATCTCCTCCTATAACATTTCACAAGATTGGAGAACACAGAGAGAGGGATCTTTGACCATTCTTCTTTGCACAATCTTTCTAGATCATCCAGTGTCCTGGGTCCTCTCTTATGCACTCTCCTCTTTAGCTCGCCCCACAGGTTTTCGATTGGGTTGAGGTCTGGGGACTGAGATGGCCATGGGAGGACCTTGAGTTTGTGACTGCTGAACCATTTTTGTGTAGATTTTGCCACATGTTTTGGATCATTATCCTGCTGAAAGACCCAATGACGACCCATCTTCAGCTTTCTGGCAGAGGCCATCAGGTTTTTATTTAAAATGTCCTGGTAGTTCAAAGCGTTCATAATGCCATGCACCCTAACAAGGTTCCCAGGGCCTTTGGAAGAGAAACAGGCCCACAGCATCACAGATCCTCCACCATACTTCACGGTGGGCATGAGGTGCTTTTCGGCATACTCATCTTTTGTTTTACGCCAGACCCACTTAGAGTGTTTGTTGCCAAAAGCTCAATCTTAGTCTCATCTGACCAAAGCACACGATCCCAGTTGAAGTCCCAGTGCCGCTTAGCAAACTCCAGACGTTTACGTTTGTGAGTGTTAGTGAGAAAAGGCTTTTTCCTTGCATGCCTCCCAAACAGCTTGTTGGCATGTAGAGAGCGTCTGATGGTTGTTTTGGAGACTTTGTGACCCCAAGATGCCACTCTTTGATGCAATTCTGTGACAGTGAGCTTAGGACTTTTTTTTACTTCTCTTACCATCCTCCTCACTGTGCGTTGTGGCAAGATAAACTTGGGACCTCTTCCAGCCTTGTTTGTCACTGTTCCAGTTGTTTTAAACTTCTTAATGATTCCTCTGACTGTAGATACGGGCAAGTTAAAGGCGAGTGGCTATTTTCTTGTAGCCATTGCCTGACTTATGAAGGTCGACACAAATCTGCCTTACTTGAATGGTGTGTTCTCTTGTCTTTGCCATGTTGACAAATGGGTAAGAGAATTAGGCCTCTGTGTCACGTCATATTTATACCCCAGGGAAACAGGAAGTCATGAATTACTAATTAAAAGTTCCTAGATACCCTGACCAACTTTAGCAACTACAGAAAAAATATTTTTTTAAAAAATCAATTAAAATTTTCAGCGGAATTGTTAGGGGTGCCAATAATTGTGGGACACATGATTTCAAGTTTTTTTTTTTTTTTATGTGTGATTTTTTTTTTTACCACCAAAGTAATGTACTTAAATAAAAGGTTGGATTTTTCTCTTTTTTTGCATTTGGGTTCTATGTTGTTTAAAAAAAAAGGAGAATTTTTGGAAGTCCTCGACCACATCTTAAACAGGGGTGCCAATAATATTGGAGGGCACTGTATAACTACACTATCTTACACACACACACACACACACACACACACACACACACACACACACACACACACACACACACACACACACACACACACAGAGGACATTCTGGTCCTGATAAGGAAACAAAACATGTACACACACACACACCCCGATCAAGTCAAATGAATAGTGAATGCAAATGTGGTGTATGTGCATGCCTGCATGCATGTGTGTGTGTGAGTGCAATATACCTTATTAGACAGTTACCTTTCATTTGAGTAGGATATACAGTGGCTTGCAAAAGCATTCACCCCCCTTGGCATCTTTCCTATTTTGTTGCCTTACAACCTGGAATAAAATTGATTTTTTGGGGGTTTGTATTATTTGATTTACACAACATGCCTACCACTTTGAAGATGCAAAATATTTTTTCTTGTGAAACAAACAAGAAATAAGACAAAAAAACAGAAAAATGGAACGTGCATAACTATTCACCCCCCCCCAAAGTCAATACTTTGTAGAGCCACCTTTTGCAGCAATTACAGCTGCAAGTCTCTTGGGGTATGTCTCTATAAGCTTGGCACATCTAGCCACTGGGAATTTTGCCCATTCTTCAAGGCAAAACTGCTCCAGCTCCTTCAAGTTGGATGGGTTCCGCTGGTGTAATCCACTCTTCCGTAAAGCCCAGCTCTGTGGTGTGTATGGCTTAAAGTGGTCCTATGGACAGATACTACAATCTCCGCTGTGGAACTTTGCACCTCCTTCAGGGTTATCTTTGGTCTCTTTGTTGCCTCTCTGATTAATGCCCTCCTTGCCTGGTCCGTGAGTTTTGGTGGGCGGCCCTCTCTTGGCAGGTTTGTTGTGGTGCCATATTCTTTCCATTTTTTATAATGGATTTAATGGTGTTCCGTGGGATGTTCAAAGTTTCTGATATTGTTTTATAACCCAACCCTGATCTGTACTTCTCCACAACTTTGTCCCTGACCTGTTTGGAGAGCTCCTTGGTCTTCATGGTGCCGCTTGCTTGGTGGTGCCCCTTGCTTAGTGGTGTTGCAGACTCTGGGGCCTTTCAGAACAGGTGTATATATACTGAGATCATGTGACACTTAGCTTGCACACAGGTGGACTTTATTTAACTAATTATGTGACTTCTGAAGGTAATTGGTTGCACCAGATCTTATTTAGGGGCTTCATAGCAAAGGGGGTGAATACATATCCACACATCACTTTTCCGTTATTGATATTTAAATTTTTTTGAAACACATTATTTTTTTCATTTCACTTCACCAATTTGGACTATTTTGTGTATGTCCATTACATTAAATTACAGGTTGTAATGCAACAAAATAGGAAAAACGCCAAGGGGGATGAATACTTTTGCAAGGCACTGTATTCTCACATTGGCTCTGGCACCTGGCAGGAGAAGCGACAGTTTCATGTCTGTCCTACCTGTGAGAATAACCCATATATTGCATATGTGACTGGATTCGAACCCAGGCTTTGTGTTAGCCTGCTGAGCTAAAGCCTACACTTGAGGTTTTCAGGTCCTCAGGCAAGGTTACTCATCACGTGAGCGTGGTACACCACCTCACAATACACACAGACAGAAGAAACCATTTCAGCCAGTAGTTAATGTAGTCTCATAGAAGAGGAGAGAGTGCTCTGTATGCAACAGACATACTGCAGCCTTATTAGTCTTAATTGTTCCCTCTCTTTGGCACAGGTGCGAGGATCCCCTCTTGCTCATCCTCGTCCTTATCTAACCCCCTCCCCCCATCTTCCTGCCCTCCTTCCCTTTCTATCCCTATCCAATACTCGCCTCCCCCCATCCCTAACCAGTAACCTCCACCATTACTGATTCCTGTGGTGCACCAGCCTGTCTCTCCCTGGCAGCCTTGGGGGCCCACTGATAACCAAGCCATACCCAGCCTAGCTCCCCCCTCCTCTCCTCCTCTCCTTTCCTCTTCGCCCCTCCTCTCTGTGGATGTGAGTATACAGTCCTCAAGCATGCAAAATAAACCGGTGTATGTGGCACAAGCATGGGGACTGTGTTGTACATGGGCATGTGTGGGCAGTGGTGCCCCTCTCAAAATACCTCTGTGCATGTTTACTGTGCACATCCAATTTAGTGGAGCATGCTCTGGCGTGTGTGTCTCACAAGGGCTGTTACGGTTACCGTATTACCGCCACATCGGCGGTCACGAGTCATGACGGCAGTCAAATTCCACATTACCTTTTAGTCACCGTAATTAGGCTTCTCCAAGCTCTGATGCTGCTGCTGGTCATTAGTAGCCTACCAAACTTGCTAACTGCCTGGTACTCATCACTATATTGTCCCTCTAATCACTCGGACATCAATTCAAATGTTGAAAAAAATCTGATCGAAAATCTAATCAAACACTTCATGAGAGCCCATGAGCTCATGTTGCGCAACATTTCTATAGGCTATGCAATTGAGTGAGAAAACAGAGTGATGGCCTCTATTAAAAATATGAAGATCCCATCAGCTTTCTATAGGCTAGGCCTACTATATTTATTTATCCACTTTCCTAATATTAAGCACATTGCTTCTCTTTACAACAGGAGTATAGCCTACCTGGCTGGTATGAAAATTAACCACAGGAAAATAGTCCTCCATTCGCTATTTAAGTGCATAGATGACATGTATTTTTTCCCCCTGCCCCTGTTTCGAGGTAGGTGCATGATGATGGTCCATTCTAAATCAAAACTAATTTCACACATACATTATTTAATATATGTAAAGACTACATTAAATTAAGAATAGTCTGATGGGTGACAATATTAGCCTATCACTTGTGAATGATGTATTATCATAATAATAATAATAATAATATGCCATTTAGCAGACGCTTTTATCCAAAGCGACTTACAGTCATGCGTGCATACATTTTTTGTGTATGGGTGGTCCCGGGGATCGAACCCACTACCTTGGCGTTACAAGCGCCGTGCTCTACCAGCTGAGCTACAGAGGACCACTTGTGAATGATGTATTATCACTTGTGAATGATGGATTATCACTTGTGAATGATGGATTATCACTTGTGAATGATGTATTATCACTTGTGAATGATGTATTATCACTTGTGAATGATGTATTATCACTTGTGAATGATGTATTATCACTTGTGAATGATGTATTATCCCTTGTGAATGATGTATTATCCCTTGTGAATGATGTATTATCCCTTGTGAATGATGTATTATCACTTGTGAATGATGTATTATCACTTGTGAATGATGTATTATCACTTGTGAATGATGTATTATCACTTGTGAATGATGTATTATCACTTGTGAATGATGTATTATCACTTGTGAATGATGTATTATCACTTGTGAATGATGTATTATCACTTGTGAATGATGTATTATCCCTTGTGAATGATGTATTATCCCTTGTGAATGATGTATTATCACTTGTGAATGATGTATTATCACTTGTGAATTATATATTATCACTTGTGAATGATGCCCAGCTTAAAGCAAGAAACAGCGCATGCTTTTCTTTGCGACTTTTTCAAATCATAGTCGCACCTCATGTAGCCCAGCCCATAGGCCTATATGTTTTGATAAGGTTTGTATCACAACTAAAGTGGCCAAATAACTTCTTAAAATTAAGCACATTAATCCACTTTACAAGGGGTTTAGAGCCTAACTGGCATACATACGCACCACGTGAGTTTCAAGTTTAGGGAAGATCATTTTCACCATAGAATGCACCTTTATAATGAAAGTATTACATGCATAATCACATTTGTGGTCACTTTTGAGAATTGAGTTTTCCTGCCAATGGAACATTCGTGCTTATATCCTACTACCATGTGCGCATTGCTGCGTGTATAATGTTAGGAAATAGCCTTATAGTTTATCAACATTTTAAGCTAAACGTTTTGATCTGTTGCGTCAGCCTCATTGCTTTAAAAAGGTTATTTGAATCTAGTGTTTGTATTAATTTTGGATCGACCGCGCCCCACAGCTGTCCCAGACTATGTTTGGAATATTTAATTCTCGCACAGAATAGAATAGGTAAACTTTTGTACCATGGGGGATAGTAGATTGACATAGGCTAGTGCTTTCTTTAGGCCTACTCATCTTGTTGGCTGACCAAAAATAAATGTGGACAGTTCTTCCAATATCTTCAATATGCGCCTCGGAATTGGATAAGGACGCGTGCAGTTGCGTCCCCGATGTGTCTGTCTTCACTTGTAGCCTGTGAGAAAGACCCGATCACGTGACGGAGAGCCATGTGAGTGAGTGGTGCTTCGGCGCAAGCAGTCGGGAGAAGGGAATTATATTTATTATATTCAGCCCAAGGGCAAAACGGCCACAAAAGGCATGGAAAAACAAAAAAATACTTCATCATGCATAGAAAAAGGAAAACCACCAAGAAAAGGAAACAAAAAAGAAAACACAGGTGATCTAACTCCAGACAACACTCGCACTCACTCATACAATTCCCAGCATGCACCAAACACTCCCAGCATGAGGGAGAGAGAGAGAGAGAGAGAAAGAGAGAGCGAGAGAAGAAGGTTTTTGGTTTGGGATCAGAGACAGTATCATTAATGTATAACAGTGTTATTTTTGTAGAAAAAATTGAATTGTGATAAGGTCAGACGTCTGGGTGTCTGAGCGTGTGTGTTTCAGCTCAATAGGAAGTGAAATGTTTGCACTGCTGTCAGATTGGTTCCATTAGCAAGGAAATTACACCTGCCATCCTCATAAACACTATCATCACTCATACTCATGTACAAAAAACAACACATTCAATTATATGCACACAACCCTCCAGCACACAAAATACACACGCACACGCACACACACACACACCTCTATCTCTATCCCCTGTATATCATTGTACATCAGCCTAGCATTCCAAGGTCCTTCAAGGACTCTATGTTTATTGAACTTAAACAATACGTCCCAACCACCACCAGTACTCCACAAACCTCTCCTTAAGCATCCCACTGCACCCCACTTATCCACTGACTGCACTGTCAGTGTTCAGCCACTGGGGAGCAGGCCTTTATGAGGGTATTTGACCCTCTGTCTGCATCCCAAATGGCATCCTATTCCATATATTGTGCACTACTTTTGACCAGAGCCCTTTGGGCCCTGTTCAAAAGTAGTGCACATAATAGGAATTAGTTAAACATTTTTATTAGTCGTATGTACGGGATACACATTGTATACACCGTCCAACTAAATGCTTACTTGCTGATTCCTTCTCGACAATGCAACAACAATAAGAAATAATAAAATATAAGAATATGAACATAAAGTAAATGGCTCAGTAGAATAGAATAAACATTTCATTTTAGCATAAGTATAATACAGGAAGGCACAATGTATAGTCCAATATGTACTACTGTTTTGGGAAGGGGAATTAGGGTGCCATTTGGGATGCAGACTTTGTCTAAGTATGTCTGTCTCTGGGGTGTTGTACTGTAGTAATACTGCATGTATGAGTAAATCAAGGCTGTAAATGGCATGCCTTGCTGCCAGCTCTGGAGGCTAGGGAGTAGTAGGTAGACTAGAGACCTTACCACACTATGTTTGTCACCTCATTAAATCATCCCTGCAGTCTTCCAGTCAGCATGGATGAAGGGGTCTCAGACTGAGAGGGGGGGGTAGCGATGAAAAGAGAGAGAGAGAGAGAGGGGGGGGGAAGGTGGAGGCAGGGAAGCAGAGCAAGGGAGCAAGATAAGCATGTGAGAACAAGACAGAGAGGCATAAAAACAGAGGGCGTGGTAGAGAGAACAAGAGACAGAAAGGGGAAGCACAGAGAGAGGGGGGTAGCAAAAGAGGCAGGGGGCATAAGTGAGAGGGAAGCTGACAGACAGAGTGACAGAGCTGGCAGTTAGAGAGAGGAGTGGTAAGGGAGGAAGAGATAGAGGGGGAAGGCTACAGAGAGAGTGTGTGGAAGCCCTCACAGCAGACAGGAGTGCTGAGTCAAACAAATGGAAATCACACATACTGACTGGGGAGCAGATAGCTAGAGATACAACCACTCAGTGGGCTAAAAGTGTCTTAAACAAATCAACTTTGAAACAAAAGTACAGTATAGACCTCACACACATGCTTACAGAAAGAAGACACCTGTACGATGTCAGATATAGAGTTGAAATGTTCCACACTATGAGGTTGCAATAATACTGTGAACTTTTGAAAAGGATGATAATGCCTTTTTAGTGTAACAGCTGTTTGAAAAGACCGCTTGAAATTCCAGCCTGTTTTGGTGGAGTTTTGGCCTGCCTGGTGACATCGCTAGGCAGTAAATTAGTTAATAGACCAATAAGAAAGAGTGTTCCAAACTTCTCTGCCAATAACAGATTGTTTTCTGTTTTCTCCTCTCCAATTCCAGACAGTCCTAGCAAAATTATGGCTTGAGAAATTGCTCTTTGCTAATAAACTATTTTGGTTTATTTTGTACCTTTTTATTTGAAAACAATCACAGTAAGGTACCTAACTGTTAAGCAGAAAGGATTTTATATTGAGATAAAAATGGCTGCATTGGACTTTTAAGGAACCAGTCAGAGCTAACAACAGTTACAAGTCATAACAGGTCACACCACTATAAACAGGCTTCACTCACAAGCTAGTAATAGCACACATAAACCAGCTTCACTTGGGAAACTAAAAAGAGTCAATAGAAAGAATTAGGGAGGAACAAGGCTTGTTTGTGTGTGTGTGTGTGTGTGTGTGTGTGTGTGTGTGCATGTGTGTGTGTTATGTTATAACCACCATGGGTTTTCTGTGGTCTAAGCAGGGAGTGCAATGCAGCTATTTATAGTGTGTGTGTTTGGCGCTGTGACAGAGGAATGGAAAGCCTGCAGCTCTCTCTTTCATTTTCTCTCTCTCTCTCTCTGTCTCTCTCTCTTCCCCTCTTCCTCCCAACAGTGGAGTTGTGGGCCAGAGATAAGGGCCCAGACTGCTCTTTCTCTCACACCCACACCAGAGCTCCCATCAGGCTTCGGCTTACCTCACAATGCATTTGGTTTAAAGAATAGAAGTGTCGCTGTGGAAATTTAAATGGCGAGGCTTATTTTCCCCACTCTTTTGAATGCACCTGCCTGTTATATTGTAAGCACTATCACCCACTCACTTATACAGTAGATCCCTTCTGCACAATATGAATATGGATATATTCAGTACAATTGCATTGAGCTCAGTGGCTCATGTTATTGACAGTTTGTATTTTTGTTTGTATTTTGAGGAAGAAGTGTAGTTAATCTCAAATGACACCGTATACCCCCGTATAGTGCACTACTGGTCAAAAGTACTGCACTATATAGGGAACAGGGTGTGATATTAGATGCCCTTAAATGTTTCATTACTGATTAACAGTTTATAGAGGTGTAGTCAAAATTAGTGCACCATAGTAGTGCACTACATGGGGAATAGGGTGTCATTTGATTTGAGATGTGCCCTTCGATGAAATCGAACTCTCTTTTCTGATTGGCAGGTTTAAACATATCATCCCTAAATTGGACCCACCTCCCCCATCCTTCAACCGTAAGCGAGCCAGCAGAACTCTCTCTCCGTGGTTGGAGTTCAACCCGCTGACCACCCCCCTGACCACGCCCGTGGATGGGAGCGGCGGCGTTCCCAGCGGCATTCCCAGCCGGAGCGAGAGCCTGTCGTTCCCGGAAATCACTCCCTGCTCCCACTCTTCTGGACTCTCCGGAGACTTCCACTCACTCAGCAACGGAGGAGGCGAGAGCGGTTCCTGCGACTCGGCTAGTGAGGATTCCGGCATCCGTTCCGAGACTAAATCACAGCTCTCGCCCCTCCACGACAAACAGGACCTGTTTGGGGACAGGGGGAAGTTCCTGGCGGCTTCTAGCGGCTGTGGCAGCCCCCTAGAAGACATGAGGGGGGAAACGGCGCCCCCATCGCTTGTCACCGCCACCCCTGGCACGCACACGGACAGCTGCGAGCACACACTCCCCTTCCCGTCCCCCATCAATGACACATGTCTGCACATCAGCTTCTCGGAGGATGAGTTGCTGGACAGCAGCCCCGAAGACTCCAGTGTCCCACAGAGGAGCTAGGAAGATGGGCATGGAGGGCTAATACAGGCCCTGGCTTCATTTGAGGCCTATGGAGCCTTTGGGGGACTCAGAGGAGGAGGATGAGGTTTGGAGGGCTACTATAGCAGCAGGCTTCATTTGAGGACTCTGGGGGACTTTAACTGATGCTAACTGACAATGATGCTGCAACAGACACACACTATAAAATTACTGACAGACTGTAATCAGAGCTTCTAAAGTTTTATCAAATGCAATAATGTGGAGTGGGCTGGATTTCAAGACTTTTACTTATTTCGTCCACTCACTACCAACAGATAGACAATATTGCACATGGCCTAAACATACATCAACACATTCACTGAAAAGGAACATAAAATTATCTATTACTGTATCATTTATTGCCAGATGGACAGATCCTAGTATTTTTATAGAGAGAATAATGATAAGATGTTATTTGTGAGTAAATAAGTAGAGAATTGAGAAGAATATGTCAGGAAGCAGGTGCAGAAGTTGAGTTTAATAATGAAGAATGCAGATAAACAAAACATGAGAAGCATACAGAACATGAATGAAAACAAACCAATACTGCCTGATGACTGAGGCTACTGAGGGCTAAATAAAGGGAAGGTAATCAAGGTGATGATGAGGTCCAGGTGTGCGTAATGATGGGGAGCAGGTGTGCGTAATGAAGATTGCCAGGGCCAGTGGTTAGTAGAGTCGAGTGCCGGAGCGGGAGTAGGAGTGACAATACCCCACCCCCGACGCGCGGGTCCAGCTGCAGGACGACGCCGGTCAGGGGATGGCCCCAAGGGCGAGGAGCGGGCCGGTCCAGACGGCAGAGATGGAAATCTCGGACGAAGTTGGGGTCCAGGATGTCAGCCACTGGAACCCAACAGCGCTCCTTTGGGCCGTACCCCTCCCAGTCCACCAGTTACTGGAGTCGACCCCCACAACGTCGGGAGTCCAGGAGGGACCTGACGGCATAGGCGGGAGTCCCATCGATGTCCAGGGGTGGCGGAGGGGTGTCGCGGGGGACGGCACCAGCCAGGGGACAAGGAACCACCGGCCTGAGGAGGGAAACACGGAAAGAGGGTGTGATCCGGTAGTTGGTGGGGAGTTATAAGCGATGTTACCTCATTGACCCTCCGGAGGACTTTGAAGGGCCCCACAAACCGGGGGCTCAGCTTCCGGCAGGGCAGGTTGAGTGGGAGGTTCCTGGGGGAGAGCCAGATGCGATCACCAGGATGGAACACGGGAGCCTCACTGCGGTGGCGATCCGCCTGCTCCTTCTGGCGGCGGGCTGGAGCCTCACGTGGGCAGCGTTCCAAACCTCCTCTGCGCGCCGAAACCACTCGTCCACCGCATGGGCCTCGGTCTGGCTCAGGGTCCACGGGGCCAGGACCGGCTGATACCCCAGGATGCACTGTAAGGGAGTCAGCCCGGTGGAGGAGTGACGAAGTGAGTTCTGGGCGTACTCTGCCCAGGGAAGGAACCGTGCCCACTCCCCCTGCCGGTCCTGGCAGTGACTCCTAAGGAACCTCCCCAGCTCCTGGTTGGTCCTCTCCATATGCCCGTTGGACTGAGGCCGGTACCCGGATGTGAGGCTGGCCGTGCCCCCCAGCTTCTCCATGAAGGCTTTCCATACACCTGACGTGAATTGGGGGCCACGGTTGGAGACGATGTCCTCCGGAAGGCCATAGTGCCGGAAGACCTGCTGGAACAGTGCCTCATCGACCTGGAGAGCGGTAGGGAGACCACAGAGAGGGATAAAACGGTAGGATTTAGAGAATCTGTCCACAACAGCCATAATAGTGCTGAAACCATCAGATGGAGGGAGATCAGTAACGAAACCTATGGACATATGGGACCAAGGACGCTGAGGCACGGGAAGTTTCCCTGCTGGAGCGTGCCGGGGAGATTTTGTTTGGGCACATACGGAGCATGAATTGATATAGCAGGCGACGTCCTGTGCCAAGGTGGGTCCCCAGTACTTTGCGGAGATGGATTGAATGGTGCGGGTGATACCTGGGTGTCCAGCGGTAAGGGATGTGTGTGCCCAGGTCAACAGCCGATCCCTCACCCTGTGGGGATGTAGATGCGCTCAGGAGGACAGGTAGCAGGTGCAGGTATCCTCTCCAGAGCCTGGTGGATGTCCACATCTATGTCCCAAAACACGGGGCCAACAATACGGGAGGACGGAATGATGGGCTGGAGGGCACTCACAGGACTCTCAACCGATGTGTAACCACAAGGTAAGGGAAAGCAGGCCTTCCGGCATCCTGTGGCCCAGGCTGTGATTTTCATCCTCGACCAGGATATGGTGGGGTTATGACGTTGGAGCCACGGGAGGCCGAGGATGACTTTGTGAATGGGTGCAGTGATGATGAGGAAGGGAAGGCTTTCTTGGTGCAAGGGTCTCACGATGAGGGTGAGTGGTGTTGTGATGTGTGTGATAGTGCCGGATCCCAATGGTCGATTATCCAGGGCTTGGACCGGAAAAGGAGAACGGGTATAAGGTGATGTTCAGGGAGGAGACGAGGGTCTGGTCGATGAAATTCCCCACGGCACCGAAGTCCACTAGCGCTGTAGAGACAACACCTGAGGGACAGCCAGCCAGTGAAATGGAAACCAGGAATGGTTTGGCGGAAAACAATGAAGAAGGAATACTCACGCCTGCCCTGGGAGACGGATGATCACGGGGCCGGCCCTCTTCCCTAGTGGACCTTGGGTTGGAACGCACCGGACACCGCTGGAGCTGGTGCCCCTCTTGGCCGCAATAGGAACACAGCTCCAGCTGTCTCCGGCGACGCCGCTCTGCTGCGGATAGGTGTGACCCCTATCTCCATGGGTTCAGTGTCTGCCTCAGGACGGCCAAAGGAGGAGGGCGAGGGAGGTAATTATTTTGCAATATGGCCTATTTATTGCCTTACCTCCATAACTTACTACATTTTCACACACTGTATAAATATTTTCTGTTGTATTTTTGACTTTGTTTTGTTTTACCCCATATGTAACTCTGTGTTGTTGTTTTTATCGCACTGCTTTGCTTTATCTTGGCCAGGTCGCAGTTGTAAATGAGAACTTTTTCTCAACTGGCTTACCTGGTTAAATAAAGGTGAAATAAATCAAATAAAAGGTACCGGCGCTCCTGAAGGAGGTTGTCCAGACGGATGGCCATCACGATGAACGCGTCCAAGAAAGGTTGTCGCCCCGGCACTCCAACTCCGTCTGGACCTCCTTGCGCAGTCATCTACGGAATAGGGTGCATAGAGCCAGTTCGTTCCATCCGCTGGAGGCCCACGGTCCGGAAGGTGAGGGCGTACTCTCGGGTGGTGTCGAGGTGGTGGAGGACCTCATCCATAGCCGCACCCAGTTGCGCCAGCTGATCGTGATGTTTACGGATTAGGTGTCCCTGTTCACCGACCGTCTGGAAGATGTCTTTATCTTCTGCTGCTTCCATAATTTGTGAGGCAGTATTCTGTCACGTATACGCCTGGAGTCAGGAAGCAGGTGCAGAAGGTGAGTTTAATAATGAAGAATGCGGATAAACAAAACATGAGAAATGTACAGACCGTGAATGAAAACAAACCAATACTGCCTGATGACTGAGGAAACTGAGGGCTAAATAAAGGGAAGGTAATCAAGGTGATGACGAAATCCAGGTGTGTGTAATGATGGGGAGCAGGTGTGCGTAATGAAGATTGCCAGGGTCGGTGGTTAGTAGACCGGCGACGTCGAGCACAGGGGCAGGAGTAGGCGTGACAGAATCATGTAGCAG
Source organism: Coregonus clupeaformis (assembly GCF_020615455.1). Lineage (NCBI taxonomy): Eukaryota > Metazoa > Chordata > Actinopteri > Salmoniformes > Salmonidae > Coregonus > Coregonus clupeaformis. Next base: position 8,252,861 of record NC_059218.1, on the reverse strand, counting down.
AAGTCTTGCACTGTTAAAGTAGCCTAGTGTCAACTGCAAGTTAGTAGTCGACATGCTTTTAATGTATTTTTATTACACACGCTCAACTGATTTACAAGGGAAATCAACGTAAATCATGTTTTTGACAATGTTTTTAACATTACACAAACATTACTGAAATTGAAGTGATATATGAATGTTGTGGGAACGTTGTGGATGTGAAGTGCTGTGCCGTTAAAGGGAAAATCCACTGGAAAACTATCTTTTGGTATTTTTTTTATTAGTCCACTGTGGACAGATACTAGTAAAGTGTCACCGGCCACATCATTATGATGATGATGCAAAATGCATCATATGATGCAAAAAGCATCATCATGATGATGTGGCCGGTGACACTTTGCTTCTTGAAAGTCCAATATCTTGTAAACTTGACTGCTGACTAATGAAAGAAATACCAAAAGATAGTTTTTGAATGGATTTCCCCTTTAAGAACAGCTGCCCTCTCTCAGGCACTAGACTATGAAGAGTTATGAAGAAAGGAACAGGAAAGTAATAGAAAGGAAATAGTGAATGGAAGAGAAGGGATGCTGGAACTGGGTTTGTGTGTGTTTGGTCACTCACACAGTATGTGTGGTAGTTTGATTATGTGTGTTTGCAAGTTACGTTTGGTTCTGGAATGTTGTACACCACACCTATAGCCTTCGGACCACACACCAGTAGTACTCAGTACTGTATGTATAATTATAGAACGCTTCAGTTAAAAATATAGAACAAGGACAGTGCCTTCAGAAATTATTCACACCCCTTTACGTTTTCCACATTTTGTAGTGTTACAGACAATTTAAAATGGATTAAATTGAGTTTGTGTGTCACTGATCTACTCACAATGTCATCATGTCAAAGTGGAATTTTGTTAGGATTTTTGTTGTTGTTGAAATTAATAAAACATGTAAAGCTGAAATGTCTTGAGTCAATAAGTATTCAACCCCTTTGTTATGGCAAGCCTAAATAAATAAGTTCAGGGGTAAAAATGTTCTAACAAAACGCATAATAAGTTCAATAATAGTGAATAACATGATTTTTGAATGATTACCCATCTCTGTACGCCACACATACAATTATCTGTAAGGTCCCTCAATCGAGTAGTGAATTTCAAGCACAGATTCAAGCACAAAGACCAGGAAAGTGTTTCAATGCCTCGCAAAGAAGGGCACCCATTGGTAGATATGTAAAAAATAACAAAAGGTAGACGCTGAATATCCCTTTGAGCATGGTGAACTTATTAATTAGGCTTTGGATGGTGTATCAATACACCCAGTCACTACAAAGATACAAATCAAATCAAATCACATTTTATTTGTCACATGCGCCAAATACAACAGGTGTAGACCTTACCTTGAAATGCTTACTTACAAGCCCTTAACCAACAATGCAGTTCAAGAAATAGTGCTAAGAAAATATTTACTAAATAAACAAAAGTAAAAAATTAAATAAAAAGTAACACAATAAAATAATAATACCGAGGCTATATACAGGGGGTACCGGTACCAAGTCAACGTGCGGGGGTGCAGGTTAGTCAAGGTAATTTGTACATGTAGGTAGGCGCCCTTCCTGACTCAGTTGCCGGAAGGAAGGAAGCTGCGCAGAGATTTCACAATTAGACCAATGGTGATTTTAAAACAGTTACAAAGTTTAATGGTTGTGATATGAGAAAACTGAGGATGGATCAACAACATTGTAGTTACGCCATAAGCTAAATGAAACAGTGAAAAGAAGGAAGGCTGTACAAAATAAAAATATTCCAAAACATACATCCTGTTTGCAACAACGAACTTAAGTAATACTGCAAAAAAGTTGGCAAAGAAATTAACTATTTGTCCTGAATACAAAGCGTTATGTTTGGGGCAAATCCAACACGACACATCACTGAGTAGCACTCTTCATATTTTCAAGCATGGTGGTGGCTGCATCATGTTATGCGTATTCTTGTCAATGGCAAGGACTAGGGAGTTTTTTAGGATAAAAGAAACGGAACACATCTATAAGCACAGGCCAAATCCTAAAGGAAAACCTGGTTCAGTCTGCTTTCCAGTAGAGGCTGGGAGATTAATTCACCTTCAGCAGGACAATAACCTAAAACACAAAGCCAAATCTACGCTGGAGTTGCTTACCAAGACGAAAATGAATGTTTCTGCGTGACCTAGTTACAGTTCTGACTTAAATCGGCTTGAAATTACATGGCAAGACTTGAAAATGGCTGCCTAGCAATGACAACAATCAAATTTACAGAGCTTGAAGAATGTTAAAAAGAATAATGGGCAACTACTGTACAATCCAGGTGTGCAAAGCTCTAAGAGATTTACCCAAAAAGACTCACAGCTGTAATCGCCGCCAAAGTTGCTTCTACAAAGTATTGACTCAGGGGTGTGAATACTTATGTAAATGAGATATTTCTGTATTTAATTTTCAATAAATGTGCAAACATTTCTAAAAAACTAGTTTTCACTGTCATTATGGGGTATTGTGTGTAGATGTGTGAGAAGAACATCTACTTTATCAATTTTGAATTCAGGTTGTAACATAGCAAAATGTGGAATAGGTCAAGGGGTATAAATAGTTTCTGAAGTCACTGTATGTTTTTCAGGGACATTTCAATGATGATGGGTTCATAAGAGCCAACATGATTAGCTAAATGTAGGTTTTAGGGCTAGTAAACTGCTCTGAGCTGAAAAGCTGGCCAATGGCCTGACAAGCAGTGAAACCTGACAGATGGTTCCAAATGGAATGATGTAATTACATGAATGAAGAAGCATGAAAGGTTTTAATGGTACCCCTGAATGGCAAAAGATTTTCAGTGATTTTGTAGTTTTGATCAAAAGGACCCACAGAGTGGAAAGATAATTTACTGAAAGGATAATTGGGAATCAGGGAGAGGCGTCAGGAGAAAAGACAAACTCTATGATGGATTTATCTTTCACTCTCTCTCTTTTCACCTCCTGCCTCTCTCTCTCTTCACCTCCTGCCTCTCTCTCTCTTCACCTCCTGCCTCTCTCCCTCTTCACCTCCTGCCTCTCTCAATTCAATTCAAGGGGCTTTATTGGCATGGGAAACATATGTTTACATTGCCAAAGCAAAAATGAAATGGATAAACAAAAGTGAAATAAACAATAAAAAGTGAACAGTAAATATTACACTCACACAAGTTCCAAAAGAATAAAGACATTTCAAATGTCATATTATGTCTATATACAGTGTTGTAATGATGTGCAAATAGTTAAAGTACAAAAGGGAAATTAAATAAACATAAATATGGGTTGTATTTCCAATGGTGTTTGTTCTTCACTGTTTGCCCTTTTCTTGTGGCAACAGGTCACATCTTGCTGCTGTGATTGCACAGTGGTATTTCACCCAATATATATGGGAGTTGATCAAAATTGGATTTGTTTTCGAATTCTTTGTGGGTCTGTGTAATCTGAGGGAAATATGTGTTTCTAATATGGTCATAGAGTATCTCTCTCTCTCTCTCTCTCTCTTGCTCCCTTGCACTCTCTCGCTGAAGTCCTGATTGAGGGCCTTCTTTTGCAATCCTGATAATTTTGGTCGCTCAGTCTAAATTAAAGGGAGATTGACATCACTTCTGAGTGTTTGTTCATTCTGGAATGGGAGGAAGAGAGAGGAAAATAGAAAGAGAGGGAAAAGTGTTACATCTGATAAAAACAGGGTTGCATCAGTGGCACAGTGAGAATCATGGTGAGATGGTCTCATATACATACTAACACAGGCTATGAGGATGACAACAACAACATTTACATTTGTCATTTAGCAGACGCTCTTATCCAGAGCGACTTACAGGAGCAATTAGGGTTAAGTGCCTTGCTCAAGGGCACATCGACAGATTTTTCACCTAGTCGGTTTTATATTCATGACCAGTGGCGATTTTAGCATGTAAATCTTGGTGGGGCAAACAAAACAAAAAATTGGGGGATGCATGCCAGGTAAGCCACTACACTACACAACACTAAACAGTACATTAATTGCACTATAACGGTGACAAACGGTGCCCACAAACTGTTAGGGCCTACACATAGCTGTCCCAACAGCAGTCCCAACACCTTACAACAAGCGGATAAGAGGCAATCCGTAATTTTTATTAAGACATTAATGAGCGAGCTAGGACTGATGTAGTCAATATAACTATTTGTTCAGCACTTTTGACAGTTGTTCAGGCCATTCTTACAGTATTCTCCCTGTACACCAAGTCATAACTGTAGGATAAATAAAGGGGTCATATAAGCAGACAATGAAAGCTCTTACAATATTTGATGATTACATTTCTCTAAAACAGGTTATAGGCTACATGTGCACCAGCAAGTCAGAACAGCAGGCGAAATTAAGTGGGGAAAATATACCAAATTATTAGGGTGAGGCACATTGGCTACTAACAGCTAACTACACAACATACACTTAGTATTACTTTCTTAGCTACAGTATACATATCTCCCTGGCATATTACATCATTTATGCAGCAGCATACAAGACAGTTTTGGACTCACCTTGTTGTGCTGTGCGCACTTGAACAGGAAGGTGGCGCGGCGGTCCTTCGTGGGCAAATTTTTCATCACGTCTGGCAGTCTCTGGATTTATGGTGCTTTCAAGACAACTGGGAACTCTGAAAAAGGTCGAATCATGATGACGTCATTGATCTTCAGGTCGTAGCTCTAGAAAGAGGCCAGAGTTCCCGAATTACAATTCCAAGTTGGATGACCGTTCAAAACGTATTTTGCCAGTCGGAGCTAGTTTTTTCCCATGTTCCCAGTTGTCTTGAAGTCACTAAAGTCAGATTTCCCAGTTCCGAGTTAACAGTTTTTTTAATTAAATTTTTTATTTTTTAGAACATAGTAAAAATGAAGAAAAACCCTTAAATGAGTAGGTGTTCTAAAACTTTTGACCAGTAGTGTATAATGTACAGTATAGAGAGAGGAGCTGTCACGAAGCTGCTGTATTTTAAGACAGGAAAATTGCATTGACACACACACAGACAGAGAAAAATAGGAAACCGGTAAGTAATGGATGGTTGCTATTTGAAACAGCCTCTTCCTTCTGACAGTTAAAATTATGAAAATGTACTTGTCATTTTTTTACACATGGGCTGATTCACAGAAGAGCTTCCTTTTTATGAATTCTAATTTCCCGAGTCGTGATATTCCTTCATGATGTGCCTTGAGAATGAATAGCTAACATTTAAAGGAAAAGAGACATTTGGAGAACTATTTAGATAGGTTTGAAATGTATTCACATCGTTATTCCCCAAGGCTTCAGGGCCTCAAGAAACAGACCACCATAGATGAACAGGCCTTCTTTACTTCGCCTATGCTGAGAATTTTTTTTATTTGAAGAACTGAGATAATATACAATGGGGTCTGGAATTATTGGATTACTTGATAAAGATGAGCAAAAAAGACTGCATAAAATAAATAACACAAATACTGAGCTATACTGTATGCAATATATATATATATATATATATATATATATATATATATATATATATATATATATATACACTGCTCAAAAAAATAAAGGGAACACTTAAACAACACAATGTAACTCCAAGTCAATTACACTTCTGTGAAATCAAACTGTCCACTTAGGAAGCAACACTGATTGACAATAAATTTCACATGCTGTTGTGCAAATGGAATAGACAACAGGTGGAAATTATAGGCAATTAGCAAGACACCCCCAATAAAAGAGTGGTTCTGCAGGTGGTGACCACAGACCACTTCTCAGTTCCTATGCTTCTTGGCTGATGTTTTGGTCACTTTTGAATGCTGGCGGTGCTTTCACTCTAGTGGTAGCATGAGACGGAGTCTACAACTGACACAAGTGGCTCAGGTAGTGCAGCTCATCCAGGATGGCACATCAATGCGAGCTGTGGCAAGAAGGTTTGCTGTGTCTGTCAGCGTAGTGTCCAGAGCATGGAGGCGCTACCAGGAGACAGGCCAGTACACCAGGAGACGTGGAGGAGGCCGTAGGAGGGCAACAACCCAGTAGCAGGACTGCTACCTCCGCCTTTGTGCAAGGAGGAGCAGGAGGAGCACTGCCAGAGCCCTGCAAAATGACCTCCAGCAGGCCACAAATGTGCATGTGTCTGCTCAAACGGTCAGAAACAGACTCCATGAGGGTGGTATGAGGGCCCGACGTCCACAGGTGGGGGTTGTGCTTACAGCCCAACACCGTGCAGGACGTTTGGCATTTGCCAGAGAACACCAAGATTGGCAAATTCGCCACTGGCGCCCTGTGCTCATCACAGATGAAAGCAGGTTCACACTGAGCACATGTAACAGACGTGACAGAGTCTGGAGACGCCGTGGAGAACGTTCTGCTGCCTGCAACATCCTCCAGCATGACCGGTTTGGCGGTGGGTCAGTCATGGTGTGGGGTGGCATTTCTTTGGGGGGCCGCACAGCCCTCCATGTGCTCGCCAGAGGTAGCCTGACTGCCATTAGGTACTGAGATGAGATCCTCAGATCCCTTGTGAGACCATATGCTGGTGCGGTTGGCCCTGGGTTCCTCCTAATGCAAGACAATGCTAGACCTCATGTGGCTGGAGTGTGTCAGCAGTTCCTGCGAGAGGAAGGCATTGATGCTATGGACTGGCCCGCCCGTTCCCCAGACCTGAATCCAATTGAGCACATCTGGGACATCATGTCTCGCTCCATCCACCAACGCCACGTTGCACCACAGACTGTCCAGGAGTTGGCGGATGCTTTAGTCCAGGTCTGGGAGGAGATCCCTCAGGAGACAATCCGCCACCTCATCAGGAGCATGCCCAGGCGTTGTAGGGAGGTCATACAGGCACGTGGAGGCCACACACACACTACTGAGCCTCATTTTGACTTGTTTTAAGGACATTACATCAAAGTTGGATCAGCCTGTAGTGTGGTTTTCCACTTTAATTTTGAGGGTGACTCCAAATCCAGACCTCCATGGGTTGATAAATTTGATTTCCATTGATAATTTTTGTGTGATTTTGTTGTCAGCACATTCAACTATGTAAAGAAAAAAGTATTTAATAAGATTATTTCATTCATTCAGATCTAGGATGTGTTATTTTAGTGTTCCCTTTATTTTTTGAGCAGTGTATACACACTGAGGGAAAAAAGTATTTGATCCCCTGCTGATTTTGTACGTTTGCCCACTGACAAAGACATGATCAGTCTATAATTTTAATGGTAGGTTTATTTGAACAGTGAGAGACAGAATAACAACAAAAAAATCCAGAAAAGCGCATGTCAAAAATGTTATTAATTGATTTGCATTTTAATGAGGGAAATAAGTATTTGACCCCTCTGCAAAACATTACTTAGTACTTGGTGGCAAAACCCTTGTTGGCAGTCACAGAGGTCAGACGTTTCTTGTAGTTGGCCACCAGGTTTGCACACATCTCAGGAGGGATTTTGTCCCACTCCTCTTTGCAGAACTTCTCCAAGTCATTATGGTTTCGAGGCTGACGTTTGGCAACTCGAACCTTCAGCTTCCTCCACAGATTTTCTATGGGATTAAGGTCTGGAGACTCCAGGACCTTAATGTGCTTCTTCTTGAGCCACTCCTTTGTTGCCTTGGCCGTGTGTTTTGGGTCATTGTCATGCTGGAATACCCATCCACGACCCATTTTCAATGCCCTGGCTGAGGGAAGGAGGTTCTCACACAAGATTTGACGGTACATGGCCCCGTCCATCGTCCCTTTGATGCGGTGAAGTTGTCCTGTCCCCTTAGCAGAAAAACACCCCCAAAGCATAATGTTTCCACCTCCATGTTTGACGGTGGGGATGGTGTTCTTGGGGTCATAGGCAGTGTCGTGTATTAGGATTATGCCTTTGTTAAATGTTTTTCATGAAGAAATGGAATGTTGTTTATGTTAGGTCAAATGTGGCGTTTGTGGGGTGACGCCCCAGGGGAGACCGGTGATTGGCCAGAAGAGGGAGCACCCATCTTTTTGCATTGTTTATAAGTAGGGGCTAGACAAAGAAAGGGCAGAGCGACCATTGCAATGCGGGCCGTCGCTCTCCGGATGTCATGACATCTGTCACTTATGCTGAAGCTTGTGATATGAATAAACCTTATGATCCAAGTTCAGTATGAGCGGACTCCTTTGTTCATCAGCAATAATTGCCAGCATTCACCCGATACGACAGCAGCATTCCTCCTCCTCCAAACACGGCGAGTTGAGTTGATGCCAAAGAGCTCGATTTTGGTCTCATCTGACCACAACACTTTCACCCAGTTCTCCTCTGAATCATTCAGATGTTAATTGGCAAACTTCAGACGGCCCTGTATATGTGCTTTCTTGAGCAGGGGGACCTTGCGGGCGCTGCAGGATTTCAGTCATTCACGGCGTAGTGTGTTACCAATTGTTTTCTTGGTGACTATGGTCCCAACTGCCTTGAGATCATTGACAATATCCTCCCGTGTTGTTCTGGGCTGATTCCTCAACGTTCTCATGATCATTGCAACTCCACGAGGTGAGATATTGCATGGAGCCCCAGGCCGAGGGAGATTGACAGTTATTTTGTGTTTCTTCCATTTGCGAATAATCGCTGTTGTCTGTTGTCACCTTCTCACCAAGCTGCTTGGCGATAGTCTTGTAGCCCATTCCAGCCTTGTGTAGGTCTACAATCTTGTCCCTGACATCCTTGGAGAGCTCTTTGGTCTTGGCCATGGTGGAGAGTTTGGAATCTGTGAATTCTGTGGACAGGTTTCTTTTATACAGGTAACAAGTTGAGATTAGGAGCACTCCCTTTAAGAGTGTGCTCCTAATTTCAGCTCGTTACCTGTATTAAAGACACCTGGGAGCCAGAAATCTTTCTGATTGAGAGGGGGTCAAATACTTATTTCCCTCATTAAAATGCAAATCAATTTATAACATTTTTGACATGCGTTTTTCTGGAATTTTTTGTTGTTATTCTGTCTCTCACTGTTCAAATAAACCTACCATTAAAATTATAGAGTGATCATTTCTTTGTCAGTGGGCAAACGTACAAAATCAGCAGGGGATCAAATACTTTTTTGCATATATATATTGTGATGTCACGAGAGGCTGTGTCCTGGAGGGACGTTACATCCCCCTGAGGTGGCTGCAAACCCAGACAGCTATGGCTCCATCTGCTGGTATGGTCGGGAACTCCAACCCTCTATGGCCAATCTTCCCACGCAGCTGAAACCAATCAGGAGCTGATGAGCTGAAGGTTTGGGTTGTGAAGTAACACAGTCTCCAACCGGGGCTCTCTGGAGGACAAGAGTGCTGCACGTCCACTTCCATGAGGAATATAAGGATTTGGAGATACTTACCTTTGGGAAATACTCACCTTTGGATATATGCACCTGTGGAAATACGTGTGGGACATTTGGAAGGACGTTTTGCTGGGTTGGCCACTAGCTGCAACGTGGAATACAGTAAGACTGGGGAAAAGTTATTTGAGCGAGGGAGAGTTATGATTTTGGATGTGGAAGAGACATCCCTGAACTGTTAACCCTTAAAGAGCCACCAGAGAACAGAATTGTGTTATACTTTCGTTAGTTTCCCAAGACCTTTAATAAAATCCTTGTTTTGTTTGAACCTTGTCTCCTTGCACTACTTGAGCAATCCCGCTGAAAGCTGTGTAGCCTCTCGTGACATCACAATATATATATATATATATTATTTTATACTAATATAATTGCTCAGAGAAAGAGATTTAGTTTGACAAGTTATTTAAAAAATCTGAAAAAGATAGGGGTCCTTGCGAGGATAACCATACTGAGCCTTTTTCTAAAATGTTTTATGAGATTGGAGAACACATTGGGAGGGATCTTAGACCATTCCTCCATACAGAATCTTTCCAGATCATTGATATCCTTCATCTGCACTTATGGACTGTCCTCTTCAATTCAAAAAACATTTTTTCAATGGTCTTCAAGTCCGGAGACTGAGATGACCGTTGCAAAATATTTATTTTGTGGTCAATTAGCCTCCTTGTCACGATCGTCGTAATGAACAGACCAAGGCGCAGCGTGATGAACGAACATGTTTAACTTTATTATCTTTAGTGATAATAGAACACAATCAACAAAACAAGAAACGACTCGTGAAGTCCACGGTAACAATGACCGAACACGGAACAAGAACCCACAAACACAAAGGGAAAATAGACAGTATAAATATGGCTCCCAATCAGAGACAACCAACGACAGCTGACACTCGTTGCCTCTGATTGGGAGTCACTCTAGCCAACATAGAAATAAACACAACAGAATTACCAACATAGAAATAAACACATAGAATGAACACACCCTGGCTCAACATATAGAGTCCCAGAGCCAGGGTGTGACAGTACCCCCCCCTAAAGGCGCGGACTGCGACCGCGCCTCAGCTTGAACAAAACAGGGGAGGGCTGGGCGGGCATACCTCCTCGGCGGCGGTTCTGGCTCCGGCCTTGACCACCACCCTCCAATAAACCCCCCAATGCGCCCCTGGTCCAGTCTGGCCCCGCCGGCTGGAGCTGAACTGGACTTAGCAGGAGCGGTTAGCTTCAGCTCCATAGTGGAGCAGTTGACCGGTACCTTACCAGGCACCGGTGACCCAGGCACGGGTTGTGCTGGACTGACGACGCGCACCCCTGGCTTGGTGCGTGGAGGAGGAACGGGCCTTACCAGGCTGACGACGCGCACCCCTGGCTTGGTGCGTGGAGGAGGAACGGGCCTTACCAGGCTGACGACTCGCACCCCTGGCTTAGTGCGTGGAGGAGGAACGGGCCTTACCAGGCTGACGACTCGCACCCCTGGCTTGGTGCGTGGAGGAGGAACGGGCCTTACCAGGCTGACGTCTCGCACCCCTGGCTTAGTGCGAGTGGCAGGAACAGGCCGGGCCGGGCTGGCGACGCGCACCGTAGACTTGGTGCGAGTGGCAGGAACGGGCCGGGCCGGGCTGGCGACGCGCACCGTATACTTCCGGTGCGAGTGGCAGGAACAGGCAGGTCGGGCTGGCGACGCGCACCGTATACTTGGTGCGAGTGGCAGGAACAGGCCGGGCCGGGCTGGCGACGCGCACCGTATACTTGGTGCGAGTGGCAGGAACAGGCCGGGCCGGGCTGGCGACGCGCACCGTATACTTGGTGCGAGTGGCAGGAACAGGCCGGGCCGGGCTGGCGACGCGCACCGTATACTTGGTGCGAGTGGCAGGAACAGGCCGGGCCGGGCTGGCGACGCGCACCGTATACTTGGTGCGTAGAGCAGGGACAGGCCGGACTGGGCTGGCGACGCACACCGTAGGCTTGGTGCGTAGAGCAGGGACAGGCCGGGCTGGGCTGGCGACGCACACCGTAGGCTTGGTGCGTGGAGCAGGGACAGGCCGGGCTGGGCTGGCGACGCACCCCGTAGGCTTGGTGCGTGGAGCAGGGACAGGCCGGGCTGGGCTGGCGACGCACACCGTAGGCTTGGTGCGTGGAGCAGGGACAGGCCGGACCGGGCTGGCGACGCACACCGTAGGCTTGGTGCGTGGAGCAGGGACAGGCCGGACTGGGCTGGCGACGCACACCGTAGGCTTGGTGCGTGGAGCAGGGACAGGCCGGACCGGGCTGGCGACGCACACCGTAGGCTTGGTGCGTGGAGCAGGGACAGGCCGAACCGGGCTGTGGAGACAGATAGGAGACCTGGAGTGAAGAGCGGCCACAACCCGTCCTGGCTGAATGCCTACCCTCACACACTCTGTGTGAGGCATCCGCACAGGATGTACAGGGCGGTGTATCCGTAACCTGGTGGCCTTCTGAATCCGCCCCTTTTCTGCCTCCGTCAGCCCCGTCGTCCATGCCGTGTGCCCCCCCCTAAAAATGTTCTGGGGTTGCCTCTCGACCGTCCGACGACGACCCTGATCACGCCGTTGCTCCTCTCTCCGTCGCCTCTCCACTGTCTCACTCCATGGCCGGCGATCCATCCCGGCCAGGATTTCCTCCCAAGTCCAGGACCCTTTACCGTCCAATATCTCCTCCCATGTCCAGGCTGCCTGCTCCTCTCTACGGCGCGCCTCCACCGTCTCTTCTCCCGGCGCTTCCTCCCATGTCCAGCCCAAGAGCTGCCCCTGGACACGCTGCTTGGTTGCATGGTGGGTTCTTCTGTCACGATCGTCGTAATGAACAGACCAAGGCGCAGCGTGATGAACGAACATGTTTAACTTTATTATCTTTAGTGATAATAGAACACAATCAACAAAACAAGAAACGACTCGTGAAGTTCACGGTAACAATGACCGAACACGGAACAAGAACCCACAAACACAAAGGGAAAATAGACAGTATAAATATGGCTCCCAATCAGAGACAACCAACGACAGCTGACACTCGTTGCCTCTGATTGGGAGTCACTCTAGCCAACATAGAAATAAACACAACAGAATTACCAACATAGAAATAAACACATAGAATGAACACACCCTGGCTCAACATATAGAGTCCCAGAGCCAGGGTGTGACACTCCTGGCAGAGGCAACCAGGTTTTTGGCTAAAATGTCCTGGTACTTGGTAAAGTTCATGATGCCGTTGACCTTAATAAGGGCCCCAGGACCAGTGGAAACAAAATAGCCCCATAACATCAAAGATCCACCACCATATTTTACAGTAGGAATGAGATATGTTCTGCATATGCATTGTTCTTTCGAAGGCCAAACCCACCGTTGGTGTGCGTGGTGAAATACCACTATTGTCATGTAATCTGATAAAGGCACCGCCTGGAGTTTGCTAAACGGCATTGGCACTTGGATTGGAACCGGTGCTATGGTCATATGACATGATGCTGGAGTAATAAAAACAGGGGGTATAAAATAAAATACCATGTTAAGTCTACTTATCTCAAGTCTGAATCGGGCCCATACTGATTGTCAGTGGTGAGAGGATCTCAAGAAACAGACAACCACCAATTAATACTTTACAATGCCTGTGCTGAGGAGAAAATATATTAGAACAGGTACTTAGTCAGATGTTTTGAATGTATACCCAGGCTTCACTCAATACAAGGCTCCTTGCAGGCTCTTTTTAAGGATGTGCGACAGCAGAGACATGAGGTGGGGTAATGACTTGTAGCGTCTCTCAGTCTGTAGGGCCACAACACAATCACAGGCCCATTAGACACAGCAGCTCTGTTCTCTCTCATATCTCTCTCTCTCTCTCTCTCTCTCTCTCTCTCTCTCTCCCTCTCTCTCCCTCTCTCTCTCTCTCTCTCTCTCTCTCTGTGTAATCTGAGGGAAAGATGTGTCTCTAATATGGTCATACAGTGGGGAAAAAAAGTATTTAGTCAGCCACCAATTGTGCAAGTTCTCCCACTTAAAAAGATGAGAGAGGCCTGTAATTTTCATCATAGGTACACGTCAACTATGACAGACAAATTGAAGAAAAAAAATCCAGAAAATCACATTGTAGGATTTTTAATGAATTTATTTTCAAATTATGGTGGAAAATAAGTATTTGGTCACCTACAAACAAGCAAGATTTCTGGCTCTCACAGACCTGTTGTCACGCCCTGGCTCTGGGGACTCTAATATGTTGAACTCCTGAGTGGCGCAGTGGTCTAAGGCACTGCATCGCAGTGCTAACTGTGCCACTAGAGATCCTGGTTCGAATCCAGGCTCTGTCGCAGCCGGCCGCGACCGGGAGACTCATGGGCGGCGCACAATTGGCCCAGCGTCGTCCAGGGTAGGGGAGGGAATGGCCGGCAGGGATGTATCTCAGTTGATAGAGCATGGCGTTTGCAACGCCAGGGTTGTGGGTTTGATTCCCACGGGGGGCCAGTATAAAAAATATATATATATATATATGTATTCACTAACTGTAAGTCGCTCTGGATAAGAGCGTCTGCTAAATGACTAAAATGTAATGTTGAGCCAGGGTGTGTATAGTCTATGTGTGTTCTAGGTTTCACTTTCTGGTTTTGTAATTCTATGTTGGCCAGGGTGGCTCCCAATCAGAGACGGCTGTAGCTCGTTGTCTCTGATTGGGAGTCATACTTAGGTAGCCGTTAGGCATTCATTTGGTGTGTTTTCACTGTCGTGCGTATTGCTTGTGTATACAGTTTGCTCGGTTGAGCGGCTCTCCATTTGATTTTGGAGTATTTTGTCGCACGTGTTTAGTGCGCCCGTTTTATTTCGCCTGCGTGCGGAGTTTCTCGCCTCAGGGCATTGATTTTCGTGCTGTGTTGTTTTGCTAAACCACTAAAGTCTTTTGGACTTATTTTGTGCGTCTTGCGCCTGATTCCACCACCACACCCACCTACAGCTATACTGACAGAAGAAACCACCAAGACTTGACCAAGCAGCGTGTCCAGGAGCCATCGCCAGGGAGATCTCTAGCAGATCTCCTTCGCCTCCTCGACTGGGTCAAGCCGAGTGAGGAAGAGAAGGGCTTGACATTGAGGCAGAAGGGCGAAAGGCTGGCGAGGGACATGGAGACCTGGTCCACGGGTAGGAGAGACGCCCAGAAATTTTTTAGGGGGGGGCTAACGCCGTGGACGACGGGCCAGCAGGAGACCGCGGCAGAGCGGCCCAGCGGATTGGCAGAGGAGGCCGCCAGGTTACGGTGGCCACTGGTCGAAGAGGGGGTGGAAGGTGTAGAGGCACGGCGAGAGGTACTGGGGTGTGTTACCAGTCCGGTCCGGCCCATTCCAGATCCCGGCGTAGGACCAGTGGTGTGTGTCCCCAGTACGGTCCGGCCTGTTCCTGCTCCCCGCACCAAGTCAGTGGTGCGCTTCGTCAGCCCGGCTCGGCCCGTTCCTGCTCCCCGCACCAAGTCAGTGGTGCGCTTCGTCAGCCCGGCTCGGCCCGTTCCTGCTCCCCGCACCAAGTCAGTGGTGCGCCCGTCAGCCCGGCTCGGCCCGTTCCTGCTCCCCGCACCAAGTCAGTGGTGCGCCGTCAGCCCGGCTCGGCCCGTTCCTGCTCCCGCGCACCAAGTCAGTGGTGCGCTTCGTCAGCCCGGCTCGGCCCGTTCCTGCTCCCCGCACCAAGTCAGTGGTGCGCTCGTCAGCCCGGCTCGGCCCGTTCCTGCTCCCCGCACCAAGTCAGTGGTGCGCCCGTCAGCCCGGCTCGGCCCGTTCCTGCTCCCCGCACCAAGTCAGTGGTGCGCTCGTCAGCCCGGCTCGGCCCGTTCCTGCTCCCCGCACCAAGTCAGTGGTGCGCCCGACAGCCCGGCTCGGCCCGCTCCTGCTCCCCACACCAAGCCAGTGGTGTGCGTCGTCAGTCCGGCACGGCCCGTGCCTGTTCCACCGGTGGCTGGTCCGGCACCGGTCAGATGCTTCACGCCGGAGCTAGAGCAATCCGCTCCACCAGTGTGCAGTCCAGCTCCGGCCAGCGGGGCCAGACCGGACCAGGGGTACTTTGGGGGGTTGGAGAGGGAGCGGGGATCAGGCCCAGAGCCGGATCCGCCGCCTAAGCGGAGTGCCCACCCGGTCCCTCCCCGGTGGTATTTGGTGGGCGCGGTCGGAGTCCGCGCCTTTAGGGGGGGGTACTGTCACGCCCTGGCTCTGGGGACTCTAATATGTTGAGCCAGGGTGTGTATAGTCTATGTGTGTTCTAGGTTTCACTTTCTGGTTTTGTAATTCTATGTTGGCCAGGGTGGCTCCCAATCAGAGACGGCTGTAGCTCGTTGTCTCTGATTGGGAGTCATACTTAGGTAGCCGTTAGGCATTCATTTGGTGTGGTTTCTTGTTCGTATTTGGTTTGTGTATTACCATTGACTGTCACGTCATCGTTTTGTTGTTTTGATCGTGTGATCATTCTATAAATAAATATGTTCGCCTTCAACGCTGCGCCTTGGTCCTCCTCTATGTATGACGATCGTGACACCTGTAACTTCTTCTTTAAGAGGTTCCTCTGTCCTCCACTCGTTACCTGTATTAATGGCACCTGTTTGAACTTGTTATCAGTATAAAAGACACCTGTCCACAACCTCAAACAGTCACACTCCAAACTCCACTATGGCCAAGACCAAAGAGCTGTCAAAGGACACCAGAAACAAAATTGTAGACCTGCACCAGGCTGGGAAGACTGAATCTGCAATAGGTAAGCAGCTTGGTTTGAAGAAATCAACTGTGGGAGCAATTATTCGGAAATGGAAGACATACAAGACCACTGATAATCTCCCTCGATCTGGGGCTCCACGCAAGATCTCACCCCGTGGGGTCAAAATGATCACAAGAACGGTGAGCAAAAATCCCAGAACCACACGGGGGGACCTAGTGAATGACCTGCAGAGAGCTGGGACCAAAGTAACAAAGCCTACCATCAGTAACACACTACGCCGCCAGGGACTCAAATCCTGCAGTGCCAGACGTGTCCCCCTGCTTAAGCCAGTACATGTCCAGGCCCGTCTGAAGTTTGCTAGAGTGCATTTGGATGATCCAGAAGAGGATTGGGAGAATGTCATATGGTCAGATGAAACCAAAATAGAACTGTTTGGTAAAAACTCAACTCGTCGTGTTTGGAGGACAAAGAATGCTGAGTTGCATCCAAAGAACACCATACCTACTGTGAAGCATGGGGGTGGAAACATCTGCAAAGGGGACTGTTTTTCTGCAAAGGGACCAGGACGACTGATCCGTGTAAAGGAAAGAATGAATGGGGCCATGTATCGTGAGATTTTGAGTGAAAGCCTCCTTCCATCAGCAAGGGCATTGAAGATGAAACGTGGCTGGGTCTTTCAGCATGACAATGATCCCAAACACACCGCCCGGGCAATGAAGGAGTGGCTTCGTAAGAAGCATTTCAAGGTCCTGGAGTGGCCTAGCCAGTCTCCAGATCTCAACCCCATAGAAAATCTTTGGAGGGAGTTGCCCAGCGACAGCCCCAAAACATCACTGCTCTAGAGGAGATCTGCATGGAGGAATGGGCCAAAATACCAGCAACAGTGTGTGAAAACCTTGTGAAGACTTACAGAAAACGTTTGACCTGTGTCATTGCCAACAAAAGGTATATAACAAAGTATTGAGAAACTTTTGTTATTGACCAAATACTTATTTTCCACCATAATTTGCAAATAAATTCATTAAAAATCCTACAATGTGATTTTCTGAATTTTTTTTCTCATTTTGTCTGTCATAGTTGACGTGTACCTATGATGAAAATTACAGGCCTCTCTCATCTTTTTAAGTTAGAGAACTTGCACAATTGGTGGCTGACTAAATACTTTTTTTCCCCACTGTACATTTGGCAGGAGGTTAGGAAGTGCAGCTCAGTTTCCACCTCATTTTCGCCTTTCTCAATAGCAAGGCTATGCTCACTGAGTCTGTACATTGTCAAAGCTTTCCTTAAGTTTAGGTCAGTCACAGTGCTCTGTTTAGGGCCAAATAGCATTCTAGGTTGCTCTTTTTTTTGGTTAATTCTTTCCAATGTGTCAAGTAATTATCTTTTTGTTCTCTCATGATTTGGTTGGGTCTAATTGTGTTGCTGTCCTGTGGCTCTGTGGGGTCTTTGTGTTTGTGAACAGAGCCCCAGGACCAGTTTGCTTAGGAGCCTCTTCTCCAGGTTAATCTCTCTGTAGGTGATGGCTTTGTTATGGAAGGTTTGGGAATCGCTTCCTTTTAGGTGGTTGTAGAATTTAACGGCTCTTTTCTGGATTTTGATAATTAGCGGGTATTGGCCTAATTCTGCTCTGCATGCATTATTTGGTGTTTTATGTTGTACACAGAGTTCTGCATGCAGAGTCTCAATTTGGTGTTTGTCCCATTTTGTGAATTCTTGGTTGGTGAGTGGACCCTAGACCTCACAACCATAAAGAGCAATGGGTTCTATAACTGTTTCAAGTATTTTTAGCCAGATCCTAACTGGTATGTAGAATGTTATGTTCCTTTTGATGGCATAGAAGGCCCTTCTTGCCTTGTCTCTCAGACACCGTTGCTCTAGGGCAACAGTGTCTAGATGTAATTTGTATTTGTGGTCCTGGAAACTGGACCTTTTTTGGAACACCATTATATTTGTCTTACTAACATTTTCTCTCTTTCTCTCTTTTTTTTTCTTTCTCTCTCTCATCTCTATTCTCCTCTCTCTGGTTGTCTGACTGAATGGGAAGAGGCATCAACAGCCTGTTCTCTTTTCCTCCCTGACTCTGTCTGGAACTACTAGAGAGACTTTGAAGGAGTGCTACTTTGCATTTGAGCTGACATGTTCTGCATATTAAGTAGGTGTTTTTCCTCTCATATGTAATCTAAAAGCTTTCTTTTCACTCACTCTCTTTCATTTTCCCTTTTCTCTCTCATCTCTCTCTCTCTCTGTCTCTCTTTCTCTCTCTCTCTCTAACTCCCTCTCTCCCTCTCCTTCCCTAATCACTCCCTCCATCCCTCTCATGAGGTGTTTCTGCAGGTTAGTCATTATTTTTCCTCGCCTGTCACCCACCAGACCGGGCCATAATAAGAGTCTGGTAGCATCAGTTGTGTGTGTAGCATGAATGTATGTGTGTGTGTGTGTGTGTGTTTGAGTGAGTGAGTGCATGTGTGCTAAGGTGTGGAGAGTCAGTGCAGGTGGTGAGTCCAGTTCAAATGTTCAGCAGTCTGATGGCTTGTAGATAGACATTTTCTCAGAGCCTGTTGGTATCAGACCTCATGCTCCAATACCATCTGCCTGACATTAAGGGAGTGGCTGGGGTGTGTGGGGTCCTTGATGATGCTACGAGCATTCCATAGGCACCGTTTTGAGTTGATGTCATTGATGGGTGGGAGCACGGCCCCAGTGATGTACTGGGCCATCTTCACAATCCCCTGGAGGGCCTTGCGGTCGTGGAAGGAGCAATTCCCGTACCAGGCCGTGATGCAACCGGTCAGCCTGTGGTCTGCCCGCCAGGTAGTCCAGGATCCAGCTGCAGAGGGTGGTGTCCAGACCCAGGGCTCTGAGCTTGGTGTCGAGCTCGGAGGGAACAATAGTGTTGAATGCTGAACTGGAGTCAATGAACAGCATTCTCACATAGGGGTTCCTCTTGTCCAGGTGTTTTACTGCCGTGTGAATAGCGATGAAAATGGCATCTTCTGTGGTGCTGTTGGAGCGATATGCAAATTTGAGTGGCCTTGATGTGGGCCATGACCAGTCTCTCGAAACACTTCATGATGACCAGTGTGCGACGAGGCGATAGTCATTTGGGCATGTCACCTTGTTTTTCTTGGGCATTGGGACGATGGTGGTCTCCTTAAAGTAGGTGGGGACTACAGCCTGGGGCAGGGACAGGTTGAAGATGTCAGAGAAGACGCCTGCCAGCTGGTCAACACACACTCTGAGGACACGGCCTGGGATGCCATTTGGGCCGACGGCTTTGTGAGTATTCACTCTTTTGAGAGTTTTCCTCACGTCAGCCTCGGAGAGCAAAAGCACCTGGTCGTGTGGAGCAGCAAGAGTCTTCCTGGATGGCTCAGTATTGTCTGCCTCGAAGCGAGCATATAATGTGTTAAGCTCGTCTGGGAGGGAGGCTTCAGTGGGCACCACACAGCTGGATTTGCCTTTGTAGTCCATGATAGTCTGTAGTCCTTGACACATGCATCACGAGTCTTGAGTTTTCAAACATCATTTCAAATTTGAGTGTATTGTATTTTTGTGTCCCTAACGTATCTGCTTTCCTTGTATGCGTCACACACCACCGAGTCATCAGGGTTTGTTCTGCTGACATTGAATATTGCAGTACGGGCACACAGCATGGTATGGATATCTCTGTTCATCCAGGGTTTTTGCTTGGGGTATGTCCGGATTGTTATTGTGGGTACAACATCATCAACACATTTCCTAATGAAGCCTGTGACTAACAATGCATATTCCTTAATGTTGATGGATGAGTCCTGGGTGGATGAATGAACATATTCCAATCAGTATTCTCAAAACAGTCCTGCAGCATTGAGTCTGCCTCCTCTGTCCAGCGCCTCACTATTCTCTGTGTTGGTGGCTCCCTCTTGAGTTGCTGTTTGTAGGCGGGGAGTAGAAACAGAGAGATGTGTTCTGATTGGCCGAAGTGGGGGCGAGGGATGGCTTTGTACATATCACAGGCTTGTGTGGCAGGATAAATGTTGGTGATACTTTTGAAGAATGTTTTTAAACATGCTTGGTTAAAATCACCCGTGACAATAAAGACTGCTTCCTATTGTCCGTAAGCCATGTCTCTGTAAAAACAAAGACACAAAATTCCCTGATGTCCCTCTGTGATTGAAGCCTTGGTCTGAGTTCACAACGTTTATTTTCCAGTGATTGGACATTAGCCGTCAGGATACTAGGAAGAGGAGGCTGTGTAGCCCGTCTTTTCAGCCTAGCTTGGAGTCCCCCTTTCCTTCCTCATCTTCGTCGCTGGTGTTGCCTTCGGTCATTTTGCTCAGCAGCAGAAGGTAAGCCCGCTGTGTGGGGAATAAAGGAGCGAATGTAGTATTCCAGATCTGGGACTCTGAGAAATAAGTGTGTAGCTTCCGATTCATGATCCAGAAGTGTTTGTCGGTCGCAGGAAATTATTGCACAAACATTCTGAGCAAACAAAGTAATAATTAAGGCAAAAATAGCCATAAAAAAAGCAAAGTCGAGCAGGAACAATGAAGACGCGCGCCCTCAGCGCCACCATCTTGTTTGCGAGCGAGAATGTGCCCATGCTTACCTGTGTGTGTGTTTGTGTGTGTGTGTGCTTGTGTGTGTGTACCGAGACAGAGTTAAATCTCTTTCTATGTAATCAATAATGCAGGATGTGTGCCAGGCTAAGGAGAACACAACCCCTGCTTCCCCCCCCTCTCTCTAGAGGCAGCCATCACAAATGCATACTCACTCACTCACATGCACGCACACGCACACACGAACACACACACACAATATACACATTTGAAGCTTACATCCTACTGTGTCCTTCTTGGATCTGTCCAACACTACATCTGTCTACCTTTCTACCTACCTCCCTACCTCCCTACCTCCCTACCTACCTACCTACCTACCTACCTACCTACCTTCCTTTGGCTCAGCTCAGTACTGCCACACCAAGACATTGAGCATTGCAGACTACATTCAGAGCCTCCCTCATTACGGACAGTGACACATCAATAGTGTTTACCCCATGGACTAGGCTAAGCTCCTGTGATCACAGAGGTGTTCTGGGATAAAGTAGCATCAATGCTGATCAGAGACAGAAAGATATCCCTGTGTAGACAGTGTAGACAGAGGTCACCCCATATGCTGTCTTATGGACATACCCACTGGAGGATTAACAAAAATATGCTCATCTTAATTACTGTACATGTTAGTGTAAGGGGCTCACATAAAGGTTTTATAACACATTGTTTACAAGTCGTTGGGCGTTTACAATCAGTGGTGTAAAGTACTTAAGTAAAAATACTACTTTAAAGTAGTTTATTGGGTTATCTGTACTTTACATTACTATTTATTTATTTGACATTGACTTTTTACTTCACTATATTCCTAATAAAAATAATGTACTTTTTACTAAGTACATTTCCCTTGACACCCAAAAGTACTCGCTACATTTTGAATGCTTAGCAGGACAGGAAAATGATCAAATTCACGCACTTATCAAGAGAACATCCCTGGTCACCCCTACTGCCTCTGATCTGGCGGACTCACTAAACACAAATGCTTCATTTGTAAATGATGTGTGAGTGTTGGAGTGCGCTCCTGGCTATCCATAAATCAATTTTTTTTTTTTTTTATTGTGCCGTCTGGTTATGCTTTATATACGGAATTTTAAATAATTTATACCTTTACTTTGATACTTCAGTATATTTGAGCAATTACATTTTACATTTACATTTTAGTCATTTAGCAGATGCTCTTATCCAGAGTGTCACGCCCTGGCTCTGGGGACACTTGTATGTTGAGCCAGGGTGTGAGTTTCCATTGGTTTTTCTAGTAGTTATATTTCTATGTTGGCCAGAGTGGTTCCCAATCTGAGGCAACGAGTGTCAGCTGTTGCTGGTTGTCTCTGATTGGGAACCATATTTAGACAGGCTGTTTTCCCACAGTGGTTGTGGGATCTTGTTCCAGTGTGGTTTGTGTTAGACCGAGGACGTCACGTTATCGTTTGTTGTTTTGTTTGTGTGATCAGTCTAATTAATAAATATGTTCGCATTCAACGCTGCGCCTTGGTCCTCTGTTCCCGACGATCGTGACAGAAGATCCCACCAAAACTGGACCAAGCAGCGTGTCCAGGAGCCATCGCCAGGGGAATCGCTAGCGGATCGCCTTTGCAACCTCGACTGGGCCAAGCCAAGTGAAGAGCAGAAAGGTTGGACTTTGGAGCAGTGGAGTAAGAGTCTCGACTGGGCCAAGCCAAGTGAAGAGCAGAGAGGTTGGAATTGGGAGCAGTGGAGTGAGAGTTGGGCGAGAACCATGGAGGCCTGGTCCACGGGGGAGAGACAAGGGCAGAAAATGTTTAGGGGGGGGCTCACGCCGTGGACAACGGGGCAGCAGGAGGCCGCGATAGAGCGGTCCAGCGGGTTGGCAGAGGAGGCCGCCAGGTTAAGGGGGCCACTGGTCACTAAGGGGAAGGAAAGTGTAGAGGCACGGCGAGAGGTACTGGGGTGTGTTACCAGTCCGGTCCGGCCCGTTCCTGATCCCCGCGTAGGGCCAGTGGTGTGTGTCCCCAGTACGGTCCGGCCTGTTCCTGTCCCTCGCATCGAGCCTGTGGTGCGCGTCGCCAGCCCGGTTCGGCCTGTTCCTGCTCCCCGCATCGAGCCTGTGGTACGCTTCGTCAGCCCGGCCCGGCCCGTTCCTGCTCCCCGCACCAAGCCAATGGTGCGCGTCGCCAGCCCGGCCCGGTCTGTTCCTGCTCCCCGCACCAAGCCTATGGTGCGCGTCGCCAGCCCGGCCCGGCCTGTTCCTGCTCCCCGCACCAGGCCAAGGGTGCGCGTCGCCAGCCCGGTCCGGCCCGTTCCTGCTCCCCGCACCAAGCCAATGGTGCGCGTCGCCAGCCCGGCCCGGCCTGTTCCTGCTCCCCGCACCAAGCCAATGGTGCGCGTCGCCAGCCCGGCCCGGCCTGTTCCTGCTCCCCGCACCAAGCCAATGGTGCGTGTCGCCAGCCCGGCCCGGCCCGCTCCTGCTCCCCGCACCAAGTCAGTGGTGCGCTTCGTCAGCCCGGCTCGGTCCGTTCCTGCTCCCCACACCAAGCCAGTGGTGTGCGTCGTCAGTCCGGCACGGCCCGTGCCTGTTCCACCAGTGCCTGGTCCGGCACCGGTCAGCTGCTCCACGCCGGAGCTAGAGCAATCCGCTCCACCAGTGTTCAGTTCAGCTCCGGTCAGCAGGGCCAGACCGGACCAGGGGTACTTTGGGGGTTTAGAGAGGGAGTGGGGATCATGCCCGGAGCCGGATCCGCCGCCAAGGCGGAGTGCCCACCCGGTCCCTCCCCTGTGGTATTTGGTTGGCGCGGTCGGAGTCCGCGCCTTTAGGGGGGGGTACTGTCACGCCCTGGCTCTGGGGACACTTGTATGTTGAGCCAGGGTGTGAGTTTCCATTGGTTTTTCTAGTAGTTATATTTCTATGTTGGCCAGAGTGGTTCCCAATCTGAGGCAACGAGTGTCAGCTGTTGCTGGTTGTCTCTGATTGGGAACCATATTTAGACAGGCTGTTTTCCCACAGTGGTTGTGGGATCTTGTTCCAGTGTGGTTTGTGTTAGACCGAGGACGTCACGTTATCGTTTGTTGTTTTGTTTGTGTGATCAGTCTAATTAATAAATATGTTCGCATTCAACGCTGCGCCTTGGTCCTCTGTTCCCGACGATCGTGACACAGAGCGACTTACAGTTAGTGAGTGCATAGATTTTTTATTTTTTTACATTTACTTTTGATACTTAAGTATATTTAAAACCAAATACTTTTAGACTTTTACTCAATAAGTATTTTACTGGGTGACTTTCACTTTTACTTGAGACATTTTCTATTAAAGTATCTTTACTTTGACTAAAGTATGACAATTGGGTACTTTTTCCACTACTGTTTACAATGGGCACTACATTCAAGTTTATGGATGATGCCAACTCTGTTGTCGTCTGAATGGCAGAATGTTTGGGATGCTAGTAAAAGTGTTACAGCATCTTTTAAAAAATCACAAATAGATATATATATTTACATTTACATTTACGTCATTTAGCAGACGCTCTTATCCAGAGCGACTTACAAATTGGTGCATTCACCCTATAGCCAGTGGGATAACCACTTTACAATATGGTTTTTTTTTTATTTATTTTTTTAGGGGGCGGGGGGGGTAGAAGGATTACTTTATCCTATCCCAGGTATTCCTTAAAGAGGTGGGGTTTCAAATGTCTCCGGAAGGTGGTGAGTGACTCCGCTGTCCTGGCGTCGTGAGGGAGCTTGTTCCACCATTGGGGTGCCAGAGCAGCGAACAGTTTTGACTGGGCTGAGCGGGAACTATGCTTCCGCAGAGGAAGGGGAGCCAGCAGGCCAGAGGTGGATGAATGCAATGCCCTCGTTTGGGTGTAGGGACTGATCAGAGCCTGAAGGTACAGAGGTGCCGATCCCCTCACAGCTCCATAGGCAAGCACCATGGTCTTGTAACAGATGCGAGCTTCAACTGGAAGCCAGTGGAGTGTGCGGAGGAGCGGGGTGACGTGAGAGAACTTGGGAAGGTTGAACACCAGACGGGCTGCGGCATTCTGGATGAGTTGTAGGGGTTTAATGGCACAGGCAGGGAGCCCAGCCAACAGCGAGTTGCAGTAATCCAGACGGGAGATGACAAGTGCCTGGATTAGGACCTGTGCCGCTTCCTGTGTAAGGCAGGGTCGTACTCTCCGAATGTTGTAGAGCATGAACCAGCGAGGTGAGGTAGGGGAGAAGGTCACCGGAGATGGTCTGGAGAAGAGAGGAGGGGATGGGGTCAAGCGGGCAGGTTGTTGGGCGGCCTGCAGTCACAAGTCGCAGGATTTTATCTGTCATTTATATAAACTCTTTTATCTGTCATTGTCATTTATATATCAACTCTTATAGGGCACTTGCACTAAAGTAGATTACCATCTCATTTCAAGTTTCTCTTAAACCTTTGGGGGAAAATCTCTGTATTTCTTCCACTGTGGTTCGTTGCCTATGGAAAGAAAACATTGAAAAGACGTTGAAAATACATATTTTTGGTTGAAAGGACGTTGAAAATACATATTTTTGGTTGAAAAGATGTTGAAAATACATATTTTTGGGGGTCCTGTGTGGCTCAGTTGGTAGAACATGGTGCTTGCAACACCAGGGTTGTGGGTTCGATTCCCACGGGGGACCAGTACAAAAATGTATGTACTCACTACTGTAAGTCACTCTGGGTAAGAGCGTCTGCTAAATGACTAAACTGTAAAAATCTTCCAACCAATTTTCTTCACTGGGTTGTATATTCTCATTCCCTGTTCTTACTGCTGCAGTCAGAATGTAGGCAGACACTTAAGTGTTCCTCTTCCTTGTTTTTCCTGAGCAGTCTTCTCTCACTATGTCATGGCTTTATTAGGAAGCCAGACGGCAGAAAGAAGTAAACCATGAGGGGCCTATGTTATGAGAAGACTGTCACACAATGTGCTTCCCAAATGGCACCCTATTCCCTATATAGTGCACTACTTTTGACCAGAGAGCTCTGGCACTATATAGGGAATAGGGTGCCAGTTGGGATGCAGATGTAAGACAGCTGGGAATGGGAGCAGATGAGTGGTGTGGTGACTGAGAGCACCCATTGACCAATGGGAGCTCGGAAAGTGATATTAGGGAAATCATTTTGTCCAATGGGGTCTAATGAAAGGTTAGTGAGAGCCTGCCCCCTTTGATTCTCCAGAGGAACATTTACAAAATGACAACACATCTGCAGTGGTGGAAAAAGTACTCAATTGTCATACTTGAGTAAAAGTAAAGATACCTTAATAGAAACGACTCAAGTAAAAATGAAAGTCACCCAGTAAAATACTACTTGGTTTTAAATATACCTAAGTATCAAAAGTGAATGGAATTGCTAAAATATACTTAAGTATCAAAAGTAAAAGTAAAAGTAGCAATAATAATTAAAAATCCTTATATTATGCAAACCAGACGGCACAATTTTATTTTTGTAAAATTGTATTTACAGATAGCCAGGGGCACACTCCAACACTCAGACATTAATTTACAAACATAGCATTTGTGTTCAGTGATTCCGCCAGATCAGAGGCAGTAGGGATGACCAGGGATGTTCTCTTGATAAGTTTGTGAATTAGACAATTTCTCCTGTCAAAATTAGAGTACTTTTGGGTGTCAGGGAAAATGTATGGAGTAAAAAATACATAATTTTTTTTAGGAATGTAGTGAACTAAAAGTAAAAGTTGGCAAAAATATAAATAGTAAAGTACAGATCCCCCAAAAAACTACTTAAGTAGCACTTTAAAGTATTTTTACTTAAGTACTTTACACCACTGCACATCTGTTATCATTTTGTTGTCATCTCTACAAGCAATGTGTTCCTTTTCCATTGATGACATTGACGACTTCCATTCAGAGCGGCTAGGCTTTCTTCCTCTCTTCCATTTAGGGCTTTCTCTTTTCTTTCTATGATAGATATCTCCATTTCTCACTCGCTCTTTGACTGAAGCAAGGACACGGAGACACAGACAAGGATGCACACACACATACACTTGTTTTGATTCGGTTTGTAATGGTATTTGTCATCCTTTCACTGTCATCTGTTTTACCTCACATAATGCAAGGTTCAGACAGGTCAGAAGAATGGCAAGGCTCATTCTGTCTACATAATATAGTACTTCAGATCCAGCCTTGAGATTCTCAATGAGAGGGAGGTTTTCTGTCTGTCTGGAGCGAGGCCCTAGGGGACAGTAACACAGGGGTTCAAACCATTTCCTCTCCACAGAAATGTTTCTCTCCAGAGGTTAAGTGGAGGGAAATTGATACTTGTGGCGACTTGCTGCCTACCGGAGATGCCAACAGAGTTTGCAGAGCAAACCCTAAAGGTCAATGTGAATTAAAGGCGCATAACTCTGTATTTCACATTAAAAGGTAATAGAACTTGGCAATTGGACCCAGGCAAGATAAATACAACCTGGGAACCTGCTTTCATAAAGGTACTCTTCAAGTGTAAACCTGTTAACCTCTTAAGGATCTGACCCTTTTTTTCCATTTTCGCCTAAAATGACATACCTAAATCTAACTGCCTGTAGCTCAGGACCTGAAGCAAGGATATGCATATTCTTACATTTTTGTCATTTAGCAGACGCTCTTATCCAGTTAGTGAGTGCATACATTTTTCATACTGGCCCCCCGTGGGAATCGAACCCACAACCCTGGCATTGCAAGCGCTATGTTCTACCAACCGGGCGGCAGGTAGCTTAGTGGTTAAGAGCGTAGTGCCAGTAACCGAAAGGTCGCTGGTTCTAATCCCCGAGCCGACTAGGTGAAAAATCTGTCGATGTGCCCTTGAGCAAGGCACTTAACCCTAATTGCTCCTGTAAGTCGCTCTGGATAAGAGCGTCTGCTAAATGACTAAAATGTAAATGTAAACTGGGTGGGTGTGGAGCCAGACACATTCCGGGTTTCAAACTGTAGAACCCAGTTCCTACATTTGAATATAAAAATTGATTTTATCAAACAAAACTATACTACATTTTATCTCTGGGACACTTAGAAATCAGAGCAAGATTACTGAATGTTAGTACATTATTTACCTTCAGAGGTGAATGTATCAAAACAGTTGGCGTGATAAGTTTGTTGTTTTTGTGCACTCTCCTCAAACAATAGCATGGTATTTTTTCACTGTAATAGCTACTGTAAATTGGACAGTGCAGTTAGATTAACAAGAATGTAAGCTTTCTGCCCATATAAGACAAGTCTATGTCCTGGAAAGTTTGCTGTTACTTACAACAGTCATGCTAATCACATTAGCGCACGTTAGCTCAACCGTCCCGTATACGGGACACCGATCCCGTAGAGGTTAAACAAGGTAAAAAATAAATAAAAGGGTATGAGAAAACAGGTATGAGAAAGTTACTTGTCACATAAATACTCTTACATTAGTAGTTAATTCATTAATAACACCTACAGAAAGAACTACATTGCCTTGTAACCCACAAGGTTAGAGCCCCCAGTGGAGGTGTCATAATACCCATAAAACCTAGTGGTCAAACAGGGAAATGGTTCCAATCGTTTTTTCCACCATTCATTTTAGAAACACTTAAAATAAGGGCTGTGTTTCGTGTAGGCTTACCCTGGCTTGAGGTTTTTATAACCAGGTAAATCTTTCTCGGACAAGGTGACTTTTATCAATATATTCAGCTCTATTTACTCTCAGATTCTAAAATGCTAGTTAGCATCAACGTAGA
The DNA here is from genome assembly GCF_020615455.1 of Coregonus clupeaformis. Classification (NCBI taxonomy): domain Eukaryota; kingdom Metazoa; phylum Chordata; class Actinopteri; order Salmoniformes; family Salmonidae; genus Coregonus; species Coregonus clupeaformis. The sequence goes on along the minus strand of NC_059218.1, from coordinate 8,224,566 downwards.
CATCATGCAAGACTACAAATCCCAGCAAGCTCCTGCACGTCATCTCTAGCTGACACCTTTGCTAACAGGTATTATGTCAATTTAAAACTTGCACAAGACAGTTCATAGAATTGTCAATTTAAATAAAATGTGCCAATTAATTCATTACTACATTTAGCTAACATTACATAGTTAATCCAGAGATTCTTACTTTTACCTCGATTTGGCAGTCTCGTCTAGATCATCATGGCATTTGTAGTTCTTTATGATAGCCACATTAGCAGCTAATTAGCATTTAATTTGGGGGGGAATATAGGTCGAATATATTTATAAAAGTCACCTTGTCCTAGAGAGATTTACATGGTAATCAGAATGTCACGCCAGGGTAAGCCTACACGAAACACAGCCCTTATTTTAACTGTTTCTAAAAAAAATCTATGGGAAAAATTATTGGTGGAAAAACTATTGGAACCATTTCCCTGTTTGACCGCTAGGGTTTATGGGTTATTATGACTCATACTGTGGTACTCTATAGGCTGTGGGTTCTGCCCCGGCCACACCCAAAGTCACATCCTGGGTCGTGTTCAGCAGGACGCAACGTTTTGGAACGTTCAGATAGAAATATGATATGTAGAATAAACATCCCAAGAGGGAAAACAATATATATAAATATACTTAAATTATACTTCATGAATATATTTTTATATATTTACAGTGCATTCGGAAATTATTCAGACCCTTTGACTTTTTCTACATTTTTTTACGTTACAGCCTTATTCTAAAATGGATTCAATAAAAAAAATGTCCTCAATCTACACACAATACCCCATAATGACAAAGTGAAAAAAATAAAGAACTGAAATACCTTATTTACGTAAGTATTCAGAAATATGAAATACATTTAAAATGATCTAAATTGGGACACTTTTTTGTACTTACAGGAGTAGTTCATTATTTTACAACTTGATGGTTCCATTTTTCACACATGATGCATTCAATATTGGAATATTCAACCAACACAACATCCATATTCAGTTAGACTGATATTGTAGTATAATACAGAATGCCTATTATGCTCACAACTGCATTGTGGTATAGATATTGCTAGCTGTTGTACATATGTATATAATGGTGTTTTGTATAATCTGAACTGACAAGTGACTAAATGACTCCAGTTGCATGAGAAACCAATAAAATGTTGACTTGTGATATTCATGAAATGTATTTGGATAAACTAGCTTCAGTCTTACTGCTAAAAAAAATGATGCAGGGAGTTGCAGGGAATTGGTATATAATTTAAACTTTAATTCGTTGGCAAGTAAACATGTTTCAATAAAATAGTAGATTAGTCAATATAGCAAATAAGTAGACATGAGGTGAAAGCATAGAGGTGAAAGCATTGGAAATGCTTTTGGCGGTTAATCTGCTTCTGTTTTGTGGGTGGCACTGTGTGCTGTTTTCGATGGATGGGTCCTGGCCTCTCGGGGCCTTAGGGATCTGGAGGGACGTGGGTGGGATGCTGATCACTGGGATGACGGCTCAACTTGGGATGGGGAGGGGCTTTAGCGGGGGAATTAGTGGAGAACAATTGAAGGGTTACTCCGTAGCAATGCAAATATCACGGTACAGCTAAATGGACACTCAATCATTACGGTATTTTTTATTGGTAAATTTATAAACATATATAATGATAAATAGACTTGAAACTTGTATCTCATTATGGTGTATGGTGAAATAAGTATAGCCAGTTATAATTGTAATGGCTTAGCTGATAATAACAAAAGAAGAACAATATTTACATTGCTCAAAGAGAAGGAATATAATATCTATTGTATACAGGAAACTCATTCAACAATTCGAGATGAAGTAGCGTGCAAAAAAGAATGGGGGGATATACTTTTCCCATGGGCAAAGAAATTCAAAAGGGGTGATGATATTAATTAATAGTAATTTCGATCCGAATGTGCAAATTGTCCAAATAGATATGCAAGGTAGATGGATTATTTTAAATATGTTATTGGACCATAAACAGATATGGCTCATTAACCTTTACGGACCAAATAATGATGATCCACAATTCTTTGACAATATATATAATAAATTATCAACCCTGCAAGCAATTCAAGACAATATTATTATGGTGGGGGATTATAATACTGTTTTAAATAACTCAATGGACCGTAAAGGAAATCACACCACAAACAATCACCCACATGCTCTTAAGGAAATTGTGAATGTCATGGATACATTAGAACTAGTAGATATATGGAGGCTTAAATATACTGATCTAGTGAGACATGGCGGAGACTGAATCAAGCTAGTCGTCTTGACTTCTTTCTTATCTCATTCTCATTGGCACCAAAAGTTTAAAAAGTGTTGATAGGGGACAGAATGCGGTCGGACCATCATATAATAGGCATATACATTACTCTTACTGAATTTCCACGTGGGCGAGGATATTGGAAATGTAATCAAAGCCTATTGGATGATAATTTATTTATAATTAGAACAAAGGAATTTATAACTGACTTTTTCCAACATAACATAGGTACAGCGAATCCCCTTATTGAATGGGACACCTTTAAATGTGCCTTTAGAGGCCATGCAATTCAGTACTCATCTCGAAAACAAAAGCAATTTAGGTCAAAAGAAAGTCTAACAGAACAGATAGATGGCAATAAAAACTGTAACATAGAGGCTCAGAATAAATTAGAGGAAAAACAAAAATAAATGGAGAAACTTATTCAAGAAAGATCAAGTGTAATATATTATAAAAAATTAAGCAAACTGGATGGAATATGGGGAAAAATGCACAAAATTATTTTTTAATCTTCAACATAGGAATGCTACCAAAAATAACTTAATGAAACTGGTTACAATTGACGGAGTCACCCATAATTCACCAAATGATATTTTGAAGGAAGAAACAAAGTACTTTAAGCATATGTTTTCTTTTCAGTCGCCTCCATCTCCTCTAACTGAAGCTAATTGTAGAGATTTTTTTTCTATTGATAATGTCAAATTAACAGCCACACAGAAAGACTCATGTGAAGGTGAAATTACAGAGGAGGAACTTCTGGATGCAATTAAAGACTTTAAGTCTGGGAAAACTCCAGGGATGGATGGCATACCAGTCGAGGTATACCAAACCTTTTTTGATATACTAAGAGGACCATTATTAGCATGTTTTAACCACTCCTATGTAAATGGTAGATTATCTGAAACTCAAGAAGAAGGTCTGATCTCATTATTACTGAAACAGGATACAAGTGGAAAATATAAAGATCCAGTCCATTTACAAAATTGGAGGCCCCTTACACTTCAGTGTTGTGATGCAAAAATCCTAGCAAAATGTATAGCGCATAGAATTAAAAAGGTATTGTCTGATATTATTCATTCTAATCAGACAGGTTTTTTACATGGAAGATACATTGGAGATAATATAAGGCAAGTATTGGAAACAATAGAACACTATGGAAAATATGGGAAACCAGGCCTGCTATTCATACTAGACTTCGAAAAGGCATTTGATAAAGTTTGACTGGGGTTTATATATAAATGCCTGGAGCATTTCAATTTTGGAGAATCTCTTATAAAATGGGTCAAAATCATGTATAGTAACCCTAGGTGTAAAATAGTAAATAATGGCTATTTCTCAGAAAGTTTTAAACTGTCAAGAGTCAAATCTATTTATTGTGGCCATCGAGATGTTAGCTATTAAAATCAGATCCAAAAATAATATCAGAGGATTAGAAATCCAGGGCTTAAAAACAAAGGTGTCATTGTACGCTGATGATTCATGTTTTCTTTTAAATCCACAACTAGAATCCCTCCACAGCCTCATAGAGGATCTAGATAAATTTTCTAACCGCTCTGGATTACAACCAAATGATGACAAATGTACTATATTACGTATTGGATCACTAAAAAATTTAAATTTTACATTACCATGTAGTTTACCAATAAAATGGTCTGATGGTGATGTGGATATATTCGGAATACATATCCCAAAGGAAATAAATGATCTCACTTCAATAAATTTTTATAGAAAGTTAGCAAAAATAGATAAGATCTTACACCTCCGTACCTTCAGGCTCTGATCAGTCCCTACACCCAAACGAGGGCATTGCGTTCATCCACCTCTGGCCTGCTGGCTCCCCTACCTCTGCGGAAGCATAGTTCCCGCTCAGCCCAGTCAAAACTGTTTGCTGCTCTGGCACCCCAATGGTGGAACAAGCTCCCTCACGACGCCAGGACAGCGGAGTCACTCACCACCGTCCTAATCCAGGCACTTGTCATCTCCCGTCTGGATTACTGCAACTCGCTGTTGGCTGGGCTCCCTGCCTGTGCCATTAAACCCCTACAACTCATCCAGAATGCCGCAGCCCGTCTGGTGTTCAACCTTCCCAAGTTCTCTCACGTCACCCTGCTCCTCCGCACACTCCACTGGCTTCCAGTTGAAGCTCGCATCTGTTACAAGACCATGGTGCTTGCCTATGGAGCCGTGAGGGGAACGGCACCTCCGTACCTTCAGGCTCTGATCAGTCCCTACACCCAAACGAGGGCACTGTGTTCATCCACCTCTGGCCTGCTGGCTCCCCTTCCTCTGCGGAAGCATAGTTCCCGCTCAGCCCAGTCAAAACTGTTCGCTGCTCTGGCACCCCAATGGTGGAACAAGCTCCCTCACGATGCCAGGACAGCGGAGTCACTCACCACCTTCCGGAGACATTTGAAACCCCACCTCTTTAAGGAATACCTGGGATATGATAAAGTAATCCTTCTACCCCCCCTTACCCCAACCCCCCCCCCCAAAAAAATAAAATAAAACTATTGTAAAGTGGTTATCCCACTGGCTATAGGGTGAGTGCACCAATTTGTAAGTTGCTCTGGATAAGAGTGTCTGCTAAATGACATAAATGTAATGTAAATGAAAGGAAAATACCTGTCAACTGATTAACTCTTTAGTATTATCCCAGTTTTTTAAATTATATGAGAAAAATATATTCAATTTTATTTGGAACGGCAAGCCAGACATAATTAAAAGGGCATATTTATATAATGAATATGAATTCGGAGGACAGAAATGATTAAATATTAAAGCATTATACCTATCACTAAAAGCTTCAGTCATACAAAAGTTATACTTAAATCCGAACTGGTTCTCAAGCAAATTAGTAAGATTGTCTCACCCAATGTTCAAGAAAGGCCTTTTTCCCTTTATTCAGATTACAACAACTCATTTGCAGTTATTTGAAAGGGAAATTATCTCCCAAATATCACTATTTCTAAAACAAGCCATAGAAAGTTGGTTGCAATTTCAATTTAATCCTCCAGAAACGACAGAACAAATAATGCAACAAATATTGTGGTTAAATTCAAATATACTAATTGACAAAAAACCTTTATTTTTTGACAGAATGTTTAAAAAAGGTATAATCTTCGTAAATGATATCATCGGTAAGACTGGTGGAGTTATGTCGCACATGCAGCTAACAAAAACATATGGAAATGTCTGCTCTACCCAAAATTACAACCAAATAATTGCAGCCTTACCGCAAAAGTGGAAGAGGAAAGTGGAAGGGTGAGAAAGTAAGGAACTTGTCTGTCGGCCTTGCATTAAAGAACATAATTGGTTAAGGAAAACTGTGATAAATAAAAAAGTATATCAGTTTCACTTCAGGACCAAAGGATTGACAGCCGTCCCATATAGATTGCAAAATAGTTGGGAAGACATTTTTGACGTACCGATCCCATGGCATAGTGTTTATGAACTGACACGCAAAACGACACCGGATTCAAAAATTATAATCTTTCAATTTAAATTATTATATAAAATTCTTGCTACCAATATAATGTTATTTATATGGGGGATACGATCTTCCCAGCTCTGCAGATTTTGCTGTGAAGAGACAGAATCATTAGATCATTTGTTTTGGTTCTGTCCATTTGTAGCTTGTTTTTGGACACAGGTCCAGGAATGGCTAAAGGATTGCAATATTTACCTGGAGCTAACCTTGCAGATAGCATTACTGGGTGATCTGAAAAGTCACAGTCAATCGATCAATAATATAATAATACTTTTAGCAAAAATGTTTATTTTTAATTCACAATCTGTAGAAGCAATGAGAATAGAAAGGTTCAGAACTTTTGTAAAACATCACAGTACGGTTGAAATATATATGGCAAATAGAAATCCTATATGGATGGTGTTAAGAGATAGATGGGAGGTATTGAATAGAGTTGAAGGATGGGACTAGTAACAAATAACAACAAATAATAACAAAGATAGCTAATAATGTAAGCATACTGTGTCCATAATAAGTATATAGGTTGTATGTTGGGAGCTTTTGGGAAAGAGCACAGTTAGAAAGATGACATATAGAAGCAAACTGAATGGACATTATGAAAATGATCGGAGAGGTTGAGAGTAGAAGAAGTTCAGGAGCAAAAAAATAAATAAAATAAAAATATATATATATTGTGATGTCACGAGAGGCTGTGTCCTGGAGGGACGTTACATCCCCTTGAGGTGGCTGCAAACCCAGACAGCTATGGCTCCATCTGCTGGTATGGTCGGGAACTCCACCCCTCTATGGCCAATCTTCCCACGCAGCTGAAACAAATGAGGAGCTGATGAGCTGAAGGTTTGGGAAGGGAAGAGAGACGGTCTCCAAGCTGGGCTCTCTGGAGGACAAGAGTGCTGCACGTCCACTTCCATGAGGAATATAAGGATTTGGAGATACTTACCTTTGGGAAATACTCACCTTTGGATATATGCACCTGTGGAAATACGTGAGAGACATTTGGAAGGACTTTTTGCTGGGTTGGCCACTAGCTGCAACGTGGACTACAGTAAGGCTGGGGAAAAGTTATCTGAGCGAGTGAGAATTATGATTTTGGATGTGGAAGAGACATCCCTGAACTGTTAACCCTTAAAGAGCCACAAGAGAACAGAATTTTGTTATAGTTTCGTTAATTTCCCAAGACCTATAATAAAATCCTTGTTTTGTTTGAACCTTGTCTCCTTGCACTACTTGAGCAATCCCGCTGAAAGCTGGGTAGCCTCCCGTGACGTCACAGATGGTGGAGAATACGGGCACGCTCAAGCGTTAATAGTGCATGTCAGAGGAGGATACCGAAGGTTTGATCACCCAGTTTTCCAAGTTGGCCGTAGGCTCCCCGCCGACTGAAATGGAGGACATATTGAAAGCCCCTTGTTGCTGGCCAGCAAGCCCAGATGCAAGCAAACGTGGCTCTCTTGGAGGAGCAAAAGAAAGCCAACCTTCTGAAGGCAGAGGAATTGCAGTTGCAGAGACAGAGGGTGGTCCAAAATACCCGCCCAATAAAGGCAAGTGACTTTATATCTAAGATGGGAGCTACCGATGACATTGAGGCATACCTGCATGCATTTGAGGCCACGGCCACTAGGGGAAGCCTGGCCCAAGCAACAGTGGGTTGGTCTGTTAGCCCCCTTTCTAACCGGGGAATCGCTGAATGCTGTCCGGGACCTGGGCCCTGACCAGGTTACTGACTATGATGCCCTGAAGTCTGAGATCCTCAGCAGATATGGACTCACAAAGTTTGGTATGGCCCAGCGCTTTCACAGCTGGACCTTCCAACCAGACCAACCTCCTCGGGCGCAGATGCATGAACTTGTCCGAATCGCAAGGAAATGGCTGGATCCGCAGAGGAATACAGCAGCGGCGGTGGTGGAGGCCGTTGTGGTGGATCGTTACCTACCTGCCTTATGAGGCAAAACGGTTCATCAGTCAACAGGCCTTGACCACGGCTGATCTGACCGTGGAAGCTGTGGAAAAGTACCAGGCCACAGCGGAGATGCTGAATGCTTCCCGAAAAGACCCCAGGAGTGCGGCCCCACCACAAATGGGAAGAACCCGTCCAAAGGACCCCAAGGTCTCGAACCCAGCCACGTCAGGACTTATCCCGGCTCCAGGGGGAGCCAGAAACCAGGCGGGTCCAAGAAGAGTACACCAGGAGGGGGAAACTTCGACAGTGTTACCGGTGTGGGGAGATGGGACATATCTCCTGGCAGTGTGGGAAACCAGCCGAGGAACCTATGCCCACTGCGGAGTCCTCCAGCTCAGCACCCACACACCGTTTTGCCTCGCTCTTGGGAGTCGTAGATGGCGGCCCAGATCGACCCCCCACCTGCCCGGTAACTGTGAATCACCATGATGTGGAGGCCTTACTGGATTCTGGTAGCCGGGCCACCCTGGTGCGTAAGGATTTGGTGGGCCCAACGTGTCTGACCCCGGGGAAAGTCCTCCCAGTTTCCTGTGTCCATGGGGACACCAGAGAATACCCCATTACTGAACTTACAATGACCAGCACACGGGGAACCATACACACGACGGCGGGGGTGGTTGATTCCCTCCCCGTCCCTGTCCTAATTGGACGAGACTGCCCAGCCTTTTACCCACTCTGGAGAGAGTCTCAGGAGAGGATAACCCGAGTACCTCGGAAACGGAGAGGCAAGACTCATCCTGGGAAGGCTCCGGTGCAATCCTCCGAGTTACTCACTCCCGCCCGGGCTCTGATAGGGATGGCAGGTGCCCAGACCGACACAGAGACGGAGCTACAGAATCTGGACAAAGAACTGTCTGGTCTGAAGGGGACCGCTGAGAGGTATCGTTTGTTAAAGCAACAGTTAGACATGAAGACAGAAGAGTTAGATATCCTCCAGGCTAAACTCCAACAGAGCTCCTTCCCTAAGCAACAGGAGGAGCTGGAGAGGCTGCGCAGGACCATCGAGGAGTGTGAGGAGACCCTGCGCAGTAGTAAGGAGGTCCAGAAGAAGGCAGAGGAGAAGTACAAGGTGTTGGAGAACAAGATGAAGAATGCGGAGGCAGAGAGAGAGAAGGAACTGAAAGCTGCTCAACAGAAGCTAAACTCTGCTAAAACCAAGGCTGATGCGTTCAGTAAGAAACTCAAGGAGAGACAACAGGAGGCTGAGTCCCTGGTCCTAGAGTTGGAGGAGTTGAAGAGAGAGCAGTCTGGCAAGCACCACGGCAATGCGGACGCCCTCTCCCGGCGTGATGCCTTCTTCGCTGCCTTTACCCCGACGAGGACGTCGGTCCCGAGGAGGGGGATGTGTGATGTCACGAGAGGCTGTGTCCTGGAGGGACGTTACATCCCCCTGAGGTGGCTGCAAACCCAGACAGCTATGGCTCCATCTGCTGGTATGGTCGGGAACTCCACCCCTCTATGGCCAATCTTCCCACGCAGCTGAAACAAATGAGGAGCTGATGAGCTGAAGGTTTGGGAAGGGAAGAGAGACGGTCTCCAAGCTGGGCTCTCTGGAGGACAAGAGTGCTGCACGTCCACTTCCATGAGGAATATAAGGATTTGGAGATACTTACCTTTGGGAAATACTCACCTTTGGATATATGCACCTGTGGAAATACGTGAGAGACATTTGGAAGGACTTTTTGCTGGGTTGGCCACTAGCTGCAACGTGGACTACAGTAAGGCTGGGGAAAAGTTATCTGAGCGAGTGAGAATTATGATTTTGGATGTGGAAGAGACATCCCTGAACTGTTAACCCTTAAAGAGCCACAAGAGAACAGAATTTTGTTATAGTTTCGTTAATTTCCCAAGACCTATAATAAAATCCTTGTTTTGTTTGAACCTTGTCTCCTTGCACTACTTGAGCAATCCCGCTGAAAGCTGGGTAGCCTCCCGTGACGTCACAATATATATATATATATATAATAGAATTATTGTAAAATTAACTGTGTCCATAAGGTGTAGATAGTAAGTATAGACCGGAAGTAGAGGCCTGGGCATTGTTGTTCACTAATTTACTCCAAGTAAGGAAAGGATGGCGGGGTTGAAAAGTAATAAAGGGGAGTATATATATAAAAAATATGGGGGATTGGAAGTGATGCAGACAATTACATTGATAGAAGATACAATCTATCTGCAATATTAAGCTGATCCACCCCCCGCCCCCCCCAAAAAAAACATATACAGTGGGGAAAAAAAGTATTTAGTCAGCCACCAATTGTGCAAGTTCTCCCACTTAAAAATATGAGAGAGGCCTGTAATTTTCATCATAGGTACATCATTGTTCTTCTGTCAACTATGACAGACAAATTGAGGGAAAAAATTCCAGAAAATCACATTGTAGGATTTTTAATGAATTTATTTGTAAATTATGGTGGAAAATAAGTATTTGGTCACCTAAAAACAAGCACGATTTCTGGCTCTCACAGACCTGTAACTTCTTCTTTAAGAGGCTCCTCTGTCCTCCACTCGTTACCTGTATTAATGACACCTGTTTGAACTTGTTATCAGTATAAAATACACCTGTCCACAACCTCAAACAGTCACACTCCAAACTCCACTATGGCCAAGACCAAAGAGCTGTCAAAGGGCACCAGAAACAAAATGTTAGACCTGCACCAGGCTGGGAAGACTGAATCTGCAATAGGTAAGCAGCTTGGTTTGAAGAAATCAACTGTGGGAGCAATTATTAGGAAATGGAAGACATACAAGACCACTGATAATCTCCCTCGATCTGGGGCTCCACGCAAGATCTCACCCCGTGGGGTCAAAATGATCACAAGAACGGTGAGCAAAAATCCCAGAACCACACGGGGGGACCTAGTGAATGACCTGCAGAGAGCTGGGACCAAAGTAACAAAGCCTACCATCAGTAACACACTACGCCGCCAGGGACTCAAATCCTGCAGTGCTAGACGTGTCCCCCTGCTTAAGCCAGTACATGTCCAGGCCCGTCTGAAGTTTGCTAGAGTGCATTTGGATGATCCAGAAGAGGATTGGGAGAATGTCATATGGTCAGATGAAACCAAAATATAACTTTTTGGTAAAAACTCAACTCGTCGTGTTTGGAGGACAAAGAATGCTGAGTTGCATCCAAAGAACACCATACCTACTGTGAAGCATGGGGGTGGAAACATCATGCTTTGGGGCTGTTTTTCTGCAAAGGGACCAGGACGACTGATCCGTGTAAAGGAAAGAATGAATGGGGCCATGTATCGTGAGATTTTGAGTGAAAACCTCCTTCCATCAGCAAGGGCATTGAAGATGAAACGTGGCTGGGTCTTTCAGCATGACAATGATCCCAAACACACCGCCCGGGCAACGAAGGAGTGGCTTCGTAAGAAGCATTTCAAGGTCCTGAAGTGGCCTAGCCAGTCTCCAGATCTAAACCCCATAGAAAATCTTTGGAGGGAGTTGAAAGTCCGTGTTGCCCAGCGACAGCCCCAAAACATCACTGCTCTAGAGGAGATCTGCATGGAGGAATGGGCCAAAATACCAGCAACAGTGTGTGAAAACCTTGTGAAGACTTACAGAAAACGTTTGACCTGTGTCATTGCCAACAAAGGGTATATAACAAAGTATTGAGAAACTTTTGTTATTGACCAAATACTTATTTTCCACCATCATTTGCAAATAAATTCATAAAAAATCCTACAATGTGCTTTTCTGGAAAAAAAAATCTCAATTTGTCTGTCATAGTTGACGTGTACCTATGATGCAAATTACAGGCCTCTCTCATCTTTTTAAGTGGGAGAACTTGCACAATTGGTGGCTGACTAAATACTTTTTTTCCTCACTTAATATATATATATATATATGTGTAGACATGGCCTGTATTCCAAATCGGGAAATAGGCCAAATCCCCGCCCTATCTTAGCTCATTGGTCACCATAGCAGCACCCACCCGTAGTCTGCGCTCCAGCAGGTATATCTCACTGGTCATTCCCAAAGCCAACACCTCCTTTGGCCGCCATTCCTTCCAGTTCTCTGCTGCCAATGACTGGAACGAATTGCAAAAATCTCTGAAGCTGGAGACTCTTATCTCCCCCAATAACTTTAAGCATCAGTTGTCAGAGCACCTTACCGATCACTGCACCTGTACACAGCCCATCTGAAATTAGCCCACCCAACTACCTCATCCCTATATTGTTATTTAATTTGCTCTTTTGCACCCCAGTATCTCTATTTGCACATAATCTCTTGCACATCTAGCATTCCAGTGTTAATACTATTGTAATTATTCTGCACTATAGCCCATTTATTGCCTTACCTCCATAACTTGCTACATTTGCACACACTGTATATATATTTTCTGTTGTATTTTCTGACTTTATGTTTTTTTTCTTTACCCCATATGTAACTCTGTGTTGTTTTTATTGCACTACTTTGCTTTATCTTGGCCAGGTCGCAGTTGTAAATGAGAACCTGTTCTCAACTGGCTTACCTGGTTAAATAAAGGTGAAATAAAAAAATAAAAATAAAAGTATTCAAGACAAAATATATTTGCTCTGGAGACTGAGGTGAGTTTACACAGCAGTATGCAGGAACAGTTATGTCAATGTAAGATATACAGTACATTCAGACCCTGTCACACCCTGGCTCTGGGGACTCTATATGTTGAGCCAGGGTGTGTAGATTCTATGTGTTTATGTTCTGTGTGGGAGTTCTAGTGTTGTATTTCTATGTTGGCCAGAGTGGTTCCCAATCAGAGGCAACGAGTGTCAGCTGTTGCTGGTTGTCTCTGATTGGGAACCATATTTAAACAGTCTGTTTTCCCTTAGTGTTTGTGGGATCTTGTTCCGTTTGGTTTGTTCCGTGTTGGTTGTTTAACCTAGGACGTCACGTCATCGTTTATTGTTTTGTTTGTATTATCACTGTAGATAATAAAGTATGTTCGCTCATCACGCTGCGCCTTGGTCTACTCCCTCGAACGATCGTGACAGACCCCTTGAGTTTTTCCAAATTTTGTTACGTTACAGCCTTATTCTAAAATTGATTAAGTTGTTTTTTTTTCTCATCAAACTACACACAATACCCCATAATGAAAAAGCAAAAACAGGTTTTTAGAAATGTTTGCAAATGTATTAAAAATAAAAAACACCTTATTTACATAAGTATTCAGACCCTTTGCTATGAGACTCGAAATTGAGCTCAGGTGCATCCTGTTTCCATTGAGCATCATCCTTGAGATGTTTCTACAACTTGATTGGAGTCCACCTGTGGTAAATTCAATTGATTGGACATGATTTGGAAAGGCACACACCTGTCTATATAAGATCCCACAGTTGACAGTTTATGTCAGAGCAAAAACCAAGCCATGAGGTCGAAGGAATTGTCCGTAGAGCTCCGATACAGGATTGTGTCGAGGTACAGATCTGGGGAAGGGTACCAAAACATTTCTGCAGCATTGAAGGTCCCCAAGAACACAGTGGCCTCCATCATACTTCAATGGCAGAAGTTTGGAACCACCAAAGATTCATCCTAGAGCTGGCCGCCCGGACAAACTGAGCAATCTGGGGAGAAGGGCCTTGGTCAGGGAGGTGACCAAGAACCCGACGGTCACTCTGACGGAGATGCGAGAACCTTTCAGAAGGACAACCATCTCAAGACTAATATGAGTCAAAGTCATTCCTTTACTCTCCGCCATTATCATCATCAAAACATTTATCCACTTTTGCTCCTAATGAGAGGCACTGAGGCTAGCTAGGCTAGTTAGCTAGCTATCTATAACATTAGAATACAGTACATTTTAGGTATAGCAAATACACAGCTGGCTAGCTAGTTAAACTTGGCTAGCTTGCCTTGTAGTGGTACTAGCAAGCCCCGTTATGGCCGAATCAATCACCAAATTGTACTGTACTGAACAACATTGCCTTGTGTAAAAAGAGAGCTTATATTGCTAGCTAGCTATCAACAGCAAAACTTACTCGTTTGTCATTTGCCCTCCTGAGTCCCGGTCCAGCTGGTCTAGACTGCCGCCGCTGCTTGCTGGTCTTGCAATTATTTTTCTTGCTGTCTCAACTTCTCTTCAGTGTATTCCAGCTAATAGAAATAGGGCTGTATGTTCCTATGTAAAAGAACATCAACAAGATGTTTCGTCGTCCAGTTCTTCTTGGAAATAGGAATCATCAGAAGCAGCCATTGTAGATAATTATTTAGCAATCTTGGATAGACAGTGCATGGTAACATAGCTTCTATGAACCTATAAACTAGTACCGTCCCCTTTTTGAAAGCCTGCCTACGAGGGTGGGAACACGGAAGTAGGGCTCCCGTCAGGCTGTAGTCTTTACAAGACCAGGGAAAATGAGTCAACCTAGATATCCTGCAATGTCCTGACAAATAGCAACATTGTTGAGACAAGTCCAGTGGCTCTATTGAACAAGGACAACCATATCTACTCGCTGCTAGCGTGATCGTGCAACCAGGGAAACACAATGGCCACAATAATCAATCAATCAAATGTATTTATAAAGCCCTTTTTACATCAGCAGATGTCACAAAGTGCTATTCAGAAACCCAGCCTAAATCCCCAAACAGCAAGCAATGCAGATGTAGAAGCACGGTGGCTAGGAAAAACTCCCTAGAAAGGCAGAAACCTAGGAAGAAACCTAGAGAGGAACCATGCTCTGAGCGGTGGCCAGTCCCCTTCTGGCTATGCCGGGTGGAGATTATAACAGTACATGGCCATTAAGGCCATATTTTTATCCAATATGTTCAAACGTTCATAGATGACCAGCAGGGTCAAATAATAATCACAGTGATGGTAAAGGTTGCAACAGGTCAGTACATCAGGAGTAAATGTCACTTGGCCTGTCATAGCCGGGCATTTAGAGGTTGAAATAGCAGGTGCGGTAGAGAGAGAGAGAGTTGAAAACAGCAGGTCTGGGACAAGGTAGCACGTCTGGTGAACAGGGTCAGGGTTCCATAGCCGCAGGCAGAAGAGTTGAAACTGGAGCAGCAACTCGACCAGGTGGACTGGGGACAGCAAGAAGTCATCAGGCCAGGTAGTCCTGAGGCATGGTCCTAGGGCTCAGGTCCTCCGGGAGGGGAGGGAGAGAGGGAGAGAGAGAGAATTAGAGGGAGCATACTTAAATTCACACAGGACACCGGATAAGACAGGAGAATAACACCAGATATAACAGACTGACCCTAGCCCCCCGGCACATAGACTATTGCAGCATAGATACTGGAGGCTGAAACAGGGGGGGGTCGGGAGACACTGTGGCCCCATCCGACGATACCCCCAGACAGAGCCAACCAGGCAGGATATAACCCCACCCACTTTGCCAAAGCACAGCCCCCACACCACCAGTAGTCCCGCGTAGCTCAGTTGGTAGAGCATGGCGCTTGCAACGCCAGGGTTGTGGGTTCGATTCCCACGGGGGGCCAGTATGAAACATTTATGCACTCACTAACTGTAAGTCGCTCTGGATAAGAGCGTCTGCTAAATGACTAAAATGTAAAAATGTAAATGTAAATATCAATAGACCACCAACCAACTACCCTGAGACAAGGCTGAATATAGCCCACAAAGATTTCCTCCACTGCACGAGCCAGAGGGGGCGACAAATAATTGCTACAAAACATGACTACATTCATTTTTAGAGCAGGCTCAATCAACCAATGACGTAATTTGTTGAACTCTCCTGGCACGAAAATGAAAAAATACAGCTATAGTGCATAATTATGTCTGAAACACCCTCTCATCATTCATAATTATGTAGGGAGACTGGAAAAACACCCCAAAAAGGTGTCTAGTGCTGAAGTTTCCCTTTAATACGTGTGTTGAAGTGTAATGATAGTATATTTATAGTACACTTAAGATATACTAGAAAAGTACATCTCATATTTGAAGTATACTGTTTGAATTTGTAGTATATTTAAGTATACTTTAGTATACTTGTAATATATTAAATTATACTTTTCTTTGTTTGGGATGCCTCTCCCACATGTAGAATAATGAATCACGTCGGCTCAATTCATGGTTGTAAAGGTTGCAACAGGTCAGTACATCAGGAGTAAATGTCGCTCGTTGTAATGGCTAGCATGGAATTAATGGAATGGAGTCAAACATGTGGTTTCCATATGTTTGATACCGTTCCATAAACTCCATTCCAGCCATTATAATGAGCCCGTCCTCCTATAGCTCCTCCCACTAGCATTCTCTGGTATGTATACAGTGGGCTCCAAAATTACTGGCACCACTGACTGGCAATTCATAAACAATACTTAAAAAAATATAAACAATATAATTATAGAGATAAACTCAAAATACCAACATGTGAGAATTACTGTACTATATTAATGTTCCAATGGAACCCACCAAAATCATTTGTTGATTTAATTAAAAATCAATGTCCTCCAAATCAAGGTTTCACAATTAATGGCACCCTTAAATATTATTGTAAATAACATCTACCAAAATTAAACCAGGAATTAAATTCCACTTATTTAAGTTTATCTAAATCATAAGGAACTATATTGAGCCATTACATCACTTCCTGTTTCACTAGGGTATAAAAATGAGGTAACACGCATGCAATATCCCTTTGTCATCCAATGAAGAAAACAAAAGATCTGGCAGTTCAAAAGAGACAGATGGTTGTAGACCTTCATAAATCTGGTAATGGCTATAAGAAGGCTACAAGAATTGCAGGCCTTGGTGGTGTCTTGGGGTCACCAGGTTTCAAAAAGCACCATCAGATGCCACCTCCACAACCACAGGCTCTTTGGAAGGGTTGCCAGAAGAAAGCCATTTCTGACCCCAAGACACAGACATCATTTAAATTATGACTGGAAGAAGGTGCTCTGGTGAGATGAGACCAAAATTGAAAGTTTTGGTCAGATACAGCATCTGCATTTTTGGCGTCGAAACAGAGAGGAGAGGCACCTCATATCCATGGTGAAATATGGTGGTGGGTCAGTGATGTTTTGGGGCTGTTTTAATTCCAGAGGTCCAGGGGCACTGGTTAAGATTGATGGCATAATGAATTCCACCAAGTATGAGGCAATTTTGTCTGACAATCTGGTTGCCTCTGCCAGAAGGCTGGGACTTGGCCGTAGGTGGACTTTCCAACAAGACAATGACCCAAAACATACCTCAAGATCCACACAGAAATGGTTTTGTGACAACAAAATCAATGTTCTGCCATGGCCATCTCAGTCGCCGGACCTCAATCCAATCGAAAATCTGTGGGCTGAGTTGAAGAGGGCAGTTGATAAGCGCAAACCCAAGAATGTGAAGGATCTTAAAAGGATCTGCATAGAAGAATGATCCAAAATCCCTCCAAATGTGTTCCTTAACCTTGTCAAACATTACAGGGAAAGACTCCATGCTGTTATCCTTGCCAGAGGTGGTTGCACTAAGTACTAAATGAGGAGTGCCAATAATTATGAAACCTTGATTTTGGTGACATTTATTTTGTATTAAATAATTATATGATTTTGGTTGGTTCCAATGAAACATTAATAATGTACAGTATTTCTCACATGTTGGTATTTTGAGTTTATCGCTATAATTATAATGTTTATATTTTTTTAAAGTATTGCTTGTGCATTGCCAGTCAGGGGTGCCAGTAATTTTGGAGCCCACTGTATATGTTGGGTTTCCCTCTGTGGACCATTTCTCCTTTGAATTATTTCACAGACCAACAACTGAACTGGTAAGAAAAAAATCCTACTTTCATTTCTCGTGGCAGGATTAACTGGAGTTTATTTTTTTTATTTTTCTTTAGATTTAAAGAGTGTTTGAGTTGATTTTGAGGGATTATGGTTTGATTCTGTATGCCAGTTGATTTATTTGTAAATACTGATCATTCTTTAAATGACATTCATGCCCTCCCTTGTATTTATATTAGTTTACTGACCGTTATAGCCTATACATAGCCTTGTGAAGCAAAGCAATGATGTTCCCTCTGTTTTCAACTGAAACCCAAAACAGACCCTCTTCATCACTTCACAAAGCATCACATACAGTAACAGACTAGTCAACACAATACTCATGCATATCTATACATCACTCTGGTAAACAGTAGTAGCCTGATCAGTTGTCCCCATCAGTCAGTCATGAGAGCAGCCTTTCTACCAGTAGCCTTTCTACCAGTAGAAACTATACTCTGTGTCTATGGGAACCAGGGCTATCGCTCAATGCAAGCCATTTCGATCTACGGTGTCCGCAGATCGATTTATAAGGAAAAATGTTGTTCGGAACCGGTACCAGAATCACGCAAGTCCCCTAAACAGGGGACTTTACATCTATTAAAAGAAAAATAATTATTATTATTTTGTTGTTGTTTCTCTGTAATAGTCCTAGCCACCTAGCAATTTTATGAAGTTAGCTTTCGCTAGCCCAGATAGGTTCCCAATCTCCCAACCTCATAACTAGCTACCAAGAAGCCATTTCAGGATATCAATCAAGTTAGAGTATCTAGCTTTTCTAACTATCTTAGCTGGCATGGCTGCTGGCAAGGTTGGTAGACTTTAGAAAAGCAAGCAATAACTAATGTACTAAATAAGACTCACATTCCTTTCCATCTTTTACCCAGATTTCAGCAGAGATGCAGAGAAGAATATTTACTTTCTTTAAAAAAAGAACCACCAGTCAGGAGGATACAGACAGATCCAGAGGTATGCTTAGATAAGCAGAAAAATATACATATAAATTACATACGGTAGAATTAAGCATAATGATTATGGCTCTAGATTGCAGGAAAAAGCTGTTTCACACACACAGTCAAAAGATCTCCATCTCTCATAGTCCACTCTCTCTCCATACACACACACACACACACACACACACACACACACACACACACACACACACACACAGCCAAAGGAGCTCCATCTTTCATCCATCTTTTTCCATACACACACTCTTCCATTTAGTTATTGAGAGAGAGAGAGAGAGAGAGAGAGAGAGAGAGAGAGAGAGCTACTTCAGGATTAGGAAAATGACTGGTACCCAGGCTAGAGAATTGCCACAGGGTGAGGCTGTTTGAACATTATTTGACACCCTACTGCGATGTATCAATCTCGTTTTCCATTTTCGTTGACTGAATATGGTGTGTGGTACAGCGAGGAAAAAGTGTGGAGTATATTTTGCTTTTATTGTCTATACCAGTCATACTCAAATGGCGGACCGCGGTCCATGTCCGGACCCAGCAAAGGGTCAATACGGACCGAACAGCACCAAACGATATCGAAGTCAGTAAATTAATTTCAGACAGCTTTTTCAAACATGATTAACCGGGCGTCGTTTCCCAAGTGCAGCGCAGCCTCTCTCTGTCTCTAGCAGTGGTGAAGAAACACCAGCCTATCCAATCGCGTGCATTTATGCAAATTAGTCTCATGAAGAGAGCTGTGTCTCATCCAATCGCATAAATATATGCAAATGTCTTTGACAGTGAAAGACAGTGTTGGGACTGGGAGCAAGCAGCAGGCAGACACACATGGAAATACATCCATCGATAGACATTGTGGACAGACAAGTACGCATTAATTATCCCCGCAACAAGTTCAAAACCAATGTGCCTGATTTCTCAGGGTCCGTAGCGCTCGTGAAAAGTGCCAATGTGAAGCGCCACTATTACACAGTCATTTCGAGCAAACATATCCCCAAAACAGAGGTGAGAACCAGAAAAATAAATCAGCTCAAAGCCCAATATGCGATGTCCACCAAAGTTCTTGTGCATTCCCTGACAGCCCAAGAACGTGCAATCAAGTGCTCACTGAGAATAGCTTGGGTTTTGGGAAAACGCAAAAAGCCATTTACTGACACAGAGATGGTTAAAGGATGCATGAGTGAAGTTGCTGAGACCTTTCTTGATGGTAAACAAAAAGATGAGCTGAAGGAAAAGATCAAACAGATCCCACTGTCAGATTCCACAGCAATGAGAAGAACTGAAATATTGTCTGAAGATGTGATTTCACAACTTGATGAGGCCATTCAGAATACACCATGCATTTCTTTAGCTGTGGATGAATCAACAGATACCACCGATAATGCCCAGCTTCTGGTATTTGTGAGATGTTATGACAAAACAAAAAAGGAATTCTGTGGGGACCTGTTGGGTTTAACAACTCTTGAAGCACACACACGAGGAGAGGGCATTCATGAGGCCATCAAAGGGATGCTGACAAAAAGGGGGATAGATCTGAAGTCAGTGGTCTCCATCACCACAGATGGAGCTCCAGCCATGATAGGAAGAGGGTTGCACGTTTGAAAGAGGACCACCTTGACCTGACATCTTACTACTGCATCATCCACCGCTTTCTGACAGAGGTTAATGCCAGCTATGATGACTTACTACTGCACAACAATGTCAGATGGGCGGCAGGTAGCTTAGTGGTTAAGAGCGTTGTGCCAGTAACCGAAAGGTCGCTGGTTCTAATCCCCGAGCCGACTAGGTGAAAATCTGTCGATGTGCCTTTGAGCAAGGCACTTAACCCTAATTGCTCCTGTAAGTCGCTCTGGATAAGAGCGTCTGCTAAAAAAAAAAAAAAGATGGCTCAGCAAAGGCAGGGTTTTGGAGTGCTTTTGGGCCATTCGGGAGGAGATCAAATCTTTCCTATCAGAGAAAAAGAGTGAAAAGGCAACTCAGTTTACAGAGTTTTTGGAAGATGTGGAGCAAATGCAAACAGCTGCATTTTTGGCAGGAATTACATCACATCTTAATGCGCTCAATGCTAAGCTGCAGGGAAAGAACAAAACAGTGTGTGATTTGATAACAGCAGTCCGGGATTTCCAGAGGTTATTTTGAGATTTTCAAGACTGATCTCCAGGGAGAACTTGTCCACTTCCCCAAACTTTTGGAGCAAACCCAGGGAGAGAAAGATGTGCCTCACCATGGTGAGTTCATACAGAAGCTGATGGATAACTTCAAGGCTCGCTTTGATGACTTTGCTCTTGGAAGAGAACTGCTGCTGTTCATACAGAACCCCTTCTTGGTCACAAATGTCACAGAGTTTTCAGAGGAAGCAAAACAGACCTTCAGATGGGTAAATGTTGCATCACTACAAATGGAGTTGATTGAATTGCAAGAAAATGTGGCTTTGAAAGAGCAGGTTGGTGATTGTGACCCTGTCAGTTTCTGGGGAAAGATGGTGCCCGCAGCTGGTTTCCCTGTTCTAAACAAAATGGCACTACACATCCTGACCATGTTTGGTTCTACATACTGCTATGAGTCAGCCTTCTCCACAATGAACATTATTAAGACCAAATACCGCACCAGGCTCACCAATGAACACCTGCACCAGTGTCTTAGAATTTCACTCACACAATTTTTGCCAAAGTTCAAAGTATTGGCAGGAGAAAGATGGTGTCATTTCTCTTATTAGTCATTGATGCAAGGCCCAGAGTGACTTGTGCATGCATGGAACACAGTCTGTGATGCAAGGCCCAGAGTGACTTGTGCATGCATGGAACACAGTCTGTGCACTCAGATTTTATTTTCTATTGGACTCTACTTTGTTCTCCATAAAATTATTATTATTATTATTATTATTATTTATTCAATTAAGAGAAATGCAAGGCCCATACAGATTACTATGCAACCACTTTTGTTCTTCAGAAATGTTGTTAGAAATGTACACTTTATTATATTTTTATCATTTTTTTAAATACTTTTTGTACTAATTTCTTAAATGTCTGTGAAGCAGCATGACATATAGTAATAGCCTACATTACATTTACATTTACGTCATTTAGCAGACGCTCTTATCCAGAGCGACTTACAAATAGGTGCATTCACCTTATAGCCAGTGGGATCACCACTTTACAATGTTTTTTTTTGTTTTTTTTGTTTTTGGGTTGGGGTTGGGGTAAGGGGGGGGTAGAAGGATTACTTTATCCTATCCCAGGTATTCCTTAAAGAGGTGGGGTTTCAAATGTCTCCGGAAGGTGGTGAGTGACTCCGCTGTCCTGGCGTCGTGAGGGAGCTTGTTCCACCATTGGGGTGCCAGAGCAGCGAACAGTTTTGACTGGGCTGAGCGGGAACTATGCTTCCGCAGAGGAAGGGGAGCCAGCAGGCCAGAGGTGGATGAACGCAATGCCCTCGTTTGGGTGTAGGGACTGATCAGAGCCTGAAGGTACGGAGGTGCCCTTCCCCTCGCAGCTACTACAGTACAGCCTGTACAATGCACATTTTCACAGTCAAAATAAATAAGTTGTTTGTAATTCATTAAAATGTATCTGATTGGTCTCATTTAACGTATTTAATAGTAGTCCTGAAAACATTTGATATAAAACCATGTATCCCAAATCATAATATGGGAAATGGTAAGTTTGTTACTATGCTGTACTAGAGCACCGATAAATGACAATATCTGTTCTATCAGGACCTTTCCCACTTAGGAAATGTGTGTGACTGGATTTTTCAAATTGTATTTGAATACCCCTGGTCTATACGCTAAGGTAAACATACTTTTGTTAATAGCAAAATATCCTGAAATGCTCTCCCGAATGGTTGGTAGAAAAAGTATGGAATATGGAATTACAGCATAATATTTTTCCTGCCAGTGTCCGTTGAAGCATACCGTGGTTTCACTAACCACTCCGTGTCCTGCAGCCTTGCTCTCTCTATTTTCTATTTCTATTTTCACCTGGAACTTATGAATAAAATGAGAGAAAAATAATAGTTTATATTCCAATTTATAGAAGAGTTATGGGAGAGTTAAAGTTCAGGGTTTTCAGTTGTATGGCTGTGCGGTCCAAGGCTTTAGGCTACACACACACACGTAAATATGGACACTTACACACACTTACACACACACACACGTACACACACACACATTGAAGGTCTAGAGAACTCTATTGTATCTAGTCAGGCTCTTATAGGCTCTTAGCATGAGCACATACTGTACGAAAGAAATACACCTTTTTTCCCAGAGTAGTTTATTTTCATCTGTGTTTTCACAACCTTTTGACCTTGACTAAATAATAGTAATAAAACATGGCAATGAATCAGAGAGAGAGTGAGAGAGAAAGAGAGAGAAGTTTTACCGCAGATGCTTTTCCCAACCAAAGGCACCCCACTGCTTGTGTTGTGAGAGAGAGACAATATATAGTTTGCCTGTACAAATAAAATATTGAAATATTGATCATTTATTTGACCGAGACACGCACCGACAGAAAGATGCATCAATTTCAGATAAAGTATCCGAGCGAGCGAAACAGCGCCCCTCAGTCTCAGTATGTGTAGCCTATGTATCTGATGCTGTCTGGTCGAAAGGAGTATGGCATGACATACTATTTTCGGCCAGACAGCATCAGATACATGGGCTACATATAGTAAGACAGAGGGGCGCTGTTTTGCTCGCTCGGATGCTTTCTCCTGTGAGATAATTTCAGCAATGCAAATTGAAGGAAAGTTGGCGGGTGCACAGTGTACTGTTTGGATGCTGGAATTATTTGGGACGAACGTGCAAAAGTAACCTACTTTTTGAATAGGCGGCGTGTCCAATAGGCTTAAAGTAAATTTAAATAAATTTGCCAAAATTATATATTTACTCCTGTCTATACAGAAATAAATACAATCATTCAAAATACTTCACCAGAGAGCATGGTCCAACTCAAGGTGTCATTAAAAAAAAAGCATCCCCTCCAACATATTTTTTTTCACATGACCCTCCCCTTGTACTGTAAAATAAATTGAACACCCTCCCCCTCGTAGAATTAACTCAAAATAATGTTTACGACCACAAATAACAATAACTGTCGTGACCCTGTGTTTATAAACGTGTCCTTTTGTGGCACAGTTGATGCCATGCAGGGCTACGGCCAGAAGGTTGAGGGTTCGCCGACCACCACAGAGGAGCTCACTCTCCCAGCCTGTTTCATTACTTCATGATCAGAGCTGGTTGCAGCCAATGATCAGCTAGGGGGAAATCAGATTTTCAACATTTTGATGCCATATTTATAATTATATAAAATATATGCAACGAATTTTCCACCAACAGGATTCTGTGCCATTTCACCACACAACCAAAACATACCGACATGGTTTGCGTTTTCAGCACCACAATAAATAGACTATGTCAATCTCGACATCCCTCCCTATCTTGTAGGCTTTTTAAGTGACCCAGATTGCATAATGAAGTCGGGGACTTATTTCCATTGTGGTCCCTACATTTGCTGCAGTAATATAACATTTACATTTTTACATTTTAGTCATTTAGCAGACGCTCTTATCCAGAGCGACTTACAGTTAGTGAATACATAATTTTTTTATACTGGCCCCCCGTGGGAGTCGAACCCACAACCCTGGCATTGCAAACGCCATGCTCTATCAACTGAGCTACATCCCTGCCGGCCATTCCCTCCCCTGATATGTAGGCATAATCAAAGTTACACTGGACTAGCGCACTTGCCAGACTTTAGGGTGCCTATAGGTTTCCATCCAATTGGCGACAGATTTTCATGCGAATATTAACACATCTGCATAAAAACAATATGCACATATTGGAACATTTGGCGCCAGACATCGCGGTCAGGAACATTTTCCAGACATTTGAGAAATGTACCATATGCATTCAAAGCCTACATGGCACAGCCAGCGCCATCAATAAACTAGAGATATTGGCCAGAATAAGCCACATTTACATGTCCTTAAAAACAGCCTATAACAAATGACAAAAACACTATTCCTTGCGTTTCAATTTGTAGCATATGCAAAACTTCATAATTTTCCTGAAACAATAATTCTCCACCTCACAGTTCAGCTGTCGGAGATTTGAGTACTAAATGCATCAGGGCATTGCATGCATAGGCCTATAGGCTTAGGTGTCCACTGTATGATATTAATATACATACATTACGAGTCAAAAGTTTGGACAAACCTACTCATTCAAGGGTTTATTTTTACAATTTTTAACATTGTAGAATAATAGGGAAGACATCAAAACTATGAAATAACACATATGGAATCATGTAGTAACAAAAAAAGTGTTAAACAAATAAAAATGTTTTTTATATTTGAGATTCTTCAAAGTAGCCACCCTTTGCCTTGATGAAAGCTTTGCACACTCTTGGCATTCTCTCAACCAGCTTCATGAGGTAGTCACCTGGAATGCATTTCAATTAACAGGTGTGCCTTCTTAAAAGTTGATTTGTGGAATTTATTTCCTTCTTAATGCATTTGAGCCAATCAGTTGTGTTGTGACAAGGTACAGAAGATAGCCCTATTTGGTAAAAGACCAAGAAACGACAGTCCATCATTATTTTAAGACATGAAGGTCAGTCAATACGGAAAATGTCAAGAACTTTGAAAGTTTCTTCAAGTGCAGTCGCAAAAACCATAAAGCGCTATGATGAAACTGGCTCTCATGAGGACCGCCACAGGAAAGGAAGACCTAGAGTTGCTGCAGAGGATAAGTTCTTTAGAGTTAACTGCACCTCAGATTACAGCCCAAATAAATACTTCACAGAGTTCAAGTAACAGACACATCTCAACATCAACTGTTCAGAGGAGACCGCGGGAATCAGGCCTTTATGGTCGAATTGCTGCAAAGAAACCACTACTAAAGGACACTAATAAGAAGAAGAGACTTGCTTGGGCCAAGAAACACGAGCAATGGACATTAGACCGATGGAAATCTGTCCTTTGGTCTGATGAGTCCAAATTTGAGATTTTTGGTTCCAACTCCCGTGTCTTTGTGAGACGCAGAGTAGGTGAACGGATGATCTCTGCATGTGTGGTTCCCACCATGAAGCTTGGAGGAGGAGGTGTGATGGTGTGGGAGTGCTTTGCTGGTGACACTGTCTGTGATCTACTTAAAATTCAAGCCACACTTAACCAGCATGACTACCACAGCATTCTGCAGCGATAGTGGGACTATCATTTGTTTTTCAAATGGACAATGACCCAATACACACCTCCAGGCTGTGTAAGGGCTATTTGACCAAGAATGAGAGTGATGGAGTGCTGCATCAGATGACCTAGCCTCCACAATCACCTGACCTCAACCCAATTGAGATGGTTTGGGACCGCAGAGTGAAGGAAAATTAGCCAACAAGTGCTCAGCATATGTGGGAACACCTTCAAGACTGTTGGAAAAGGATTCCAGGTGAAGCTGGTTGAAAGAATGCCAAGAGTGTGTAAAGCTGTCATCAAGGCAAAGGGTGGCTACTTTGAAGAATCTAAAATCTAAAATATATTTTGATTTGTTTAACACTTTTTTGGTAACTACATCATTCCATGTGTTAATTCATAGTTTTGATGTCTTCAATATTATTCTACAATGTAGAAAATAGTAAAAAATAAAGAAAATCCCTTGAATGAGTAGGTGTGTCCACACTTTTGACTGGCACTGTATATATAAAACAATACAGCCTATATAAAGGAAGAGAATCTTAGGCCTAGCCCCAGAGAGATAGAGAGAAAGATGCCGGCGGACACTGACATGCATTTCTTTATCCAAAAAACATTCCTTACCTCAGGATACTTAAACTGGTGACTATACGGTAGAATAAAGACAAAGGAGCACTCTGTTGCTGTTTAAATCTGATAAATTTATTGACTGGAGAAACAAACAATAGGCTTACGTTTCAGCATGAATCGCCTTCATCAGAGCCTTGAGTATGAAAATGTGGGAGGCACCTATACAGTGCGTTCGTAAAGTATTCAGACCCCTTGACTTTTTCCACATTTTGTTACGTTACAGCCTTATTCTAAAATAGATTAAATAGTTTTTTCCCCTCATCAATCTACACACAATACCCCATAATGACAAAGCGAAAACAGGTTTTTAGAAAATTTGGCAAATTTATTCAAAAAAAAAAATGAAATACCTTATTTACATACGTATTCAGACCCTTTGCTATGAGACACGAAATTGATCTCAGGTGCATCCTGTTTCCATTGATCATCCTTGAGATGTTTTTACAACTTGATTGGAGTCCACCTGTGGTAAATTCAATTGATAGGACATGATTTGGAAAGGCACACACCTGTCTATATAAGGTCCCACAGTTGACAGTGAATGTCAGAGCAAAAACCAAGCCATGAGGTAGAAGGAATTGTCCGTAGAGCTCCGAGACAGGATTGTGTCGAGGCACAGATCTGGGGGAGGGTACCATAAAATGTCTGCAGCATTGAAGGTCCACAAGAACATAGTGGCCTCCATCATTATTAAATGGAAGAAGTTTGGAACCACCAAGACTCTTCCTAGAGCTGTCCGCCCGGCCAAACTGAGCAGTCGTGGGAGAAGGGCCTTGGTCAGGGAGGTGACCAAGAACCTGATGGTCACTCTGGGAGAGAATACTTACGTAAATGTGATATTTCCGTTTTACATATAAATTAACAAACATTTCTAAAAACCTGTTTTTGCTTTTTCATTATGGGGTTTTGTGTTTAGATTGATGAGGGAAAAAAGCTATTTAATCTATTTTAGAATAAGGCTGTAACGTAACAAAAAGTGGAAAAAGTCAATGGGTCTGAATACTTTCTGAATGCACTGTATACCCTCGCAAGGGAGTGTGACTCTCGTCATGTCAATCAAACATGTCAATAATGTCAATACTGTCAGTAGTGGTAGCAACTACACAGGTTATTCCTACACACACAGTACATTCCACTTGAATAACAAAAGACAGAAATAAACTAAGAAAAAAGATGAGAAAGAGAGCTGTTCATTCAGACCCTTGGCTTCGACACGATCTAAGCAGTCGATCCAAAGTGCCTCTCTCTGTAACCATTTCCTCACTATAATGCCACCTCTGGAGGAAAGAGAAACTTTCTAAATTCCCCAGAGTTTCAAGAAAGAGGCTGATCCATGATTGGCATTCATGTAATGCTGCGCAAACGCATAGTCCATGTTTTTGGTGCGGAAAGCTGTTTTGTGTTCAACTATTCTTAATTTGAGCGCTCGTTTCGTCTGACTAATGTAAACAAGCCCACATGGTCATTTGAGCATGTAAACAACGTGTTGTACTACAATTTATGAAGTATCTTATCTTGTATTCTTTACCCGAACAGACTGGCCGGACCTCAATGACTTGTGCAACCTGACTGGAGCTCAGATGGACACGGACTGACATGCAAACTGAGCCAGTGACTGCCTTTGATGCAGTTGTGGCATTCCCCTGTGTTGTTGTGGAAGCTTTTGTAACCCATGATGCAGCATCTTATCCAATATCAAGGACAATACTCCTCGGTATCAGACAGATGCAGCTGCGGCAACACTGGACTGGCCTGGCCTGAGTCAGCAGGTTAAACTCGCTGCTCTGGACTGTGCTGAGCACTCTGTCTCTGATTCCATGTACCAGAATGTTGCCATTAACGAGGTGAGGCTGCAAGTTCTACCAACCAAATATAACCTAGCACTCTGGTATCCTGCAAACCATGACCCATTTTGTATTCAACATGAATCAAATTGCCCATGTTGTGAATGGTTGCTGTTCATACAAGGATTTGTACATTGCTAGACATGACCGCCTTGTCGACCTGATAGCCAGTGAGGTGAGACAGTTGTCTCACTAACAGCACACATCCATAAACATTCTTGTGTAAGAGGAAGCTGGTTTGATGTTGATGATGATATGTTTTCCTGTGTGCCAAATACGTCGTTAAGGGGGGTGGCCAAAGGAAGGTGCTCATTTTGGAAGGAGGCTGATTAGCATCTCTAGACCTCCATGCATACAAGGCGCTGATGCGCACCTATGGAACATCTACATTTTAAAAAGTATAATAAATCAATTTCATATACACCAACAAAATAAATCCATTATTTATTTTAGGCAGGTCTAAGGAAACATTATGATATGAAGAAAATGTATTTCAGAAGAACCAAATATGAATCGGCCTACTATACACTATATATACAAAAGTATGTGGACACCCCTTCAAATTAATGGATTTAACTATTTCAGCCACACCCGTTGCTGACAGGTTTATAAAACCGAGCACACAGCCATGCAATCTCCATAGACAAACATTGGCAGTAGAATGGCCTTACTGAAGAGCTCAGTGATTTTCAACGTGGCACCGTCATAGGATGCCACCTTTCCAACAAGTCAGTTCGTCAAAGTTCTGCCCTGCTAGAGCTGCCCCGGTCAACTGTAAGTGCTGTTATTGTGAAGTGGAAATGTCTAGGAGCAACAACGGCTCAGCCGTGAAGTGGTAGGCCACACAAGCTCACAGGACGGGAACACCGAGTGCTGAAGTGCATAGCGCATAAAAATCGTCTGTCCTCGGTTACAACACTCACTCCCGAGTTCTAAACTGCCTCTGGAAGCAACGTCAGCACAATAACTGTTTTGTCGGGAGCTTTATGAAATGGGTTTCCATGGCCGAGCAGCCGCACACAAGCCTAAGATCACCATGCAATGCCAAGCGTCGGCTGGAGTGGTGTAAAACTCACCGCCATTGGACTCTGGAGCAGTGGAAACGCGTTCTCTGGAGTGATGAATCACGCTTCACCATCTGGCAGTCCGAGCGGATGCCAGGAGAATGCTTCCTGCGCAAATGCATAGTGCCAACTGTAAAGTTGGGTAGAGGAGGAATATTGGTCTGGGGCTGTTTTTCATGGTTCGGGCTAGGCCCCTTAGTTCCAGTGAAGGGAAATCTTAACGCATACAATGAGAGCATATAATGACATTGTAGACGATTCTGTGCGTCCAACTTTGTGGCAACAGTTTGGGGAAGGCCCTTTCCTGTTTCAGCATGACAATGCCCCCGTGCACAAAGTGAGGTCCATACAGAAATGGTTTGTCGAGAACGGTGTGGAAGAACTTGACTGGCCTGCACAGAGCCCTGACCTCAACCCCATTGAACACCTTTGGGATGAATTGAAATGCCGATTACGAGCCAGGCCTAATTGCCCGACCTCACTAATGCTCTTGTGGCTGAATGGAAGCAAGTCCCCACAGCAGTGTTCCAACATGTAGTGGAAATCCTTCCCAGAAGAGTGGAGGCTGTTATAGCAGCAAAGGGGGGAACAACTCCATATTAATGCCCATGATTTTGGAATGAGATGTTTGATGAGCAGGTGGCTATGCGCCATGCCATAGGCTGTAGGCTAGTTCACTTAGCAGACAAGATATGCTTATAAATCCTGTGCCATTATTTTATATTATATTATTTTATTGTAAGAATAATATAATTGAACTTAGCTGAATAAAATAGAAAGGATATTTTTCCCATTCTGGAGCGAGTGCGCATATGAAGTGGCTATGTTGAGCCTGAGTTTAAATCATGCTGTGTAGGCTACTCCGGTTTTATAGCGGAGCAGCTGAGAAATAGGCCTAAATATAGTAGCAGCTGGGATCCTCCTCTTTTTAGTGGCAACCATCAAAACTCTGCTTTTACACGGGATTACATATAGAAATGTCTGGGTTTATAAGAACACATTTCACTTCACGCATCAACCACTGTTTGAGGAGCATGCAGCCTCTCGCTGCATAACCGGTGATATTCCGTCCAAACTCTGTATGCCATGGGCTCTCCAACCATGTTCCTGCAGCTACCTAGTGCTTCATTTGAGAAACCAAGTGAAATCTGTTCGGGAACATCGGTAGGAACATGTTTTCACAACGAAACATACCGTATTTAATTAAACTGTGTTGACAGCCCCTATCTCTGCGTGCTCAAGAAAGGAATGAAGGAGAGAGAAGAAGATGGAAACGCACAGTGGTGAGATATTCTGTAGCTAAAGGTAATGTGTGCCTATTAATTATGAAGAAAAAATCAAATACAAATTCACTATAATTGTAGCCGCCCTGTAAGCCACCCTGCACAATCAATGAACCAATAGCATCGCCTAGGCCTATACGTTCTCTCCCAGAATTTTTTTAAATTTTGGAGTATAGCTAGACCAATTATGTGCCATTTTTTTTATTGAATATTAAAACATACAATCTACTTGCAGTGAAGCTGCTCAACATTTACATTACATTCAGTCATCTAACAGACTCCCATCCAGAGCGACCCACAGAAGCAACCAGGGTCAAAGCCCTGCTCAAGGGCACGTTGACAGATCACCCATAAGGTCAAAAACAGGAACCCGAACCAGCGACCTATCAGCCAGCCCAAGCTGCCAACCGCCAGGCCACCAGCCCTCCAAGATCCCCCTCACAGTTCCCCGAGAGCTGCCCCTCAACCATCCGAGACGCCCCCCCACAGTGTCGTCGTCCCCTGAGAAAAAAAAATCAAAATCATAATAAAATACAATAATTACATTCCCAAGACCCCCTTCCCCCAATGCACCAACAACCAACTAAATGAACAAAATAGAAAAAAGAGAAAGAAAGACAAAAGAAAACAGAAAACAACAATACAAAAGACATCAAGGACAACAAAAATCATAACAGCAAGGTTTGAGTGCATGTATGGCACTATTTACATGTGTGATTGTGTGTGTGTGTCCGTGTATGTGCACGTGTGTGCATTTGAATGAGAGTGTGTGTATATGCATGTGTACAAACACCTGCGCGGCATCAACCTCAGGCAAACAGGCATTAGCTGTAACAACGTTGCCCCTCAGTGTCATTCAAACTTACTTTTTGTTTAGTTTTATTTTGACTTTATTTTTTTTACTTTTATCTTTCACCGTCATTCCATCCCCCACCTGGTAACTCCACTCTCATTCAACCCTCAGCTTCCCTCAGTCCATCCCAACTATCTCTGCTGGCCACCCTCTTCGGATTTCTACGCACCATATATCTTTCAACTATGCTGTGATGTTTAACATACCATTTTAATCTATCTAATCGAATAGAATCCACAGATTGCGAGTTGAAGATAAATACTTTTACTAAGAGTATTAGTATATTAGTTATTGACTGACCAGGTCTCTCCAGATCTCCCAACAATGCTATTTCTAGGGTCAATTTTTGATTAATGTTATGCTTTTTCAGCCATTCCTGAACCTGAGACCAGAAACAGGCTACCTGAGGACAATACCAAAACAAATGGTCTATTGATTCTGTATCCTCACAACAAAATCTGCAGATCTGCAATGATTGTATGCCCCAAATATTCAACATTTTGTTGGTGGCAAGAATTCTGTACAATAATTTTAGCTGAAAAGTCTTAACTCTTGCGTCATTTTATATATCTACTCATACACCCTGTACCATCAAAAATCTCTTCCCAACTATTTTGCAATCTGTATGGCACAGCTGTCAACATCCTGGTCCTCAAATGAAACTGCTATACTTTCCTATTTATGCTATTTTTATTCCTCCGCCAGTTTTGATCCTTTATATTGGGCAGACAGACCAGTTCCCTACCTCCTCCCGCTGCCACCTGTCTCCTCCATTTTTGAGGTAATGCTGTAATCAATTGGTTGTAATCTTGGATTGAGCAGACCTTCCTATACAATTCTGATAACTCCATGAAATACATAACTCTACCATTCCAATTTACAATATAAATTAAAAATAAAATACCCTTTTCAAACACTTTTCCATAAATACAGGTATTTTATCAACCAGCACATTTGAGTTCAGTCATAATATTTGTTGTAATATTTGTTCTATCTTTTCAGGGGGATGAAATTGAAATTGTAACCAGCTCTGCAATGCTTGTTTGAAAAAGAGAGATACTTTGAAAAAGGTTTCATTTTCAAGTAATTGAAATTTTTAAACAATGGATGAGCATTTCTTACCAATCTACTTGAGAACCATTTAAGGTTAAGTTAACTATTGTATAAGTGAAGCTTTAAGAGAGAGGTTTAGTGCTTTTATATTGAATAATCTCAACCCACCCAGTTCATATTCATTATCTTGTCTGGTTTAGCAGTCGACCATAATGTGTACTATACAAAAACTTCCAGGCGACCATGATACAAATTCCCAAGAATGTCCTAAAAACGTCCTCTGGGAACAAAAACCTCCAGGAGACCATGAAACAACACTCAATGAACGTCCTAAAAACGTTCTCGATGACGTCACTGGGACAAACCGGGAACTAGACAAAACCTCCAGGGGACCATGACACAAAGTCGTTACCACTTTAGGTGACCATTTCGTGACGTTCCGGGGACGTCCTAAGGACTAATTTTTGTTTGCATGGTTATATCTATAAAAAACATTGCATATCAGTTGAAATTTTACTAGTAGTTTGCTAAAAGAAATGTTGCATGCACAAACACACACACACACACACTTTTGCTTAAGATAGTCCATCGTATCCGATGATGACTTCCACTACTGCATGTGGGTTTGCTGATGACTGTATAATCCGATGCGGGATGCACACTGTCTGCCACAGAAAAAGCACCTGTCGCTTCACCAGGTTACATTCAGTCCTTTTTTCCTCGGCCAATTGCACTCCTTGATGGCAGAGGCCGGTCCTCAGCAACAGTCTTGAGGGAGATAGGGTTTATCCCACACTTTTTTTGTGATGTCTTCAGTTGTTCCTTTAGACACTTTGTCTGCCCACCTGCAGAGCGACAGCCCAGTTGTAGCTGTCAGTACAGCATATTTCGCGGCAGGCGATCCTCTGGCATGGCCGAGCCAGCTAAGCAGGTGGTGTGTGATGGACACCTCAATGCTCCTGCAGTTGGTTCTCTGCAGGATCTCTCAGTGCGGAACACGGTCCTGCAAGGTCACTTTCAAAATGTCATTTTATGTGTTTTTTTAAGTGTCGGCTGTAGACTGTCCATGTTTCACATCCATAAATGAGTGTAGACTGCAACTTTGGTGTGTAGGTACAGGTTGTTAAAAACACTGTTCCTTAGCCGTCCAAAGGAGGATGAGGC
Organism: Coregonus clupeaformis; assembly: GCF_020615455.1. NCBI lineage: Eukaryota > Metazoa > Chordata > Actinopteri > Salmoniformes > Salmonidae > Coregonus > Coregonus clupeaformis. Next base: position 8,191,086 of record NC_059218.1, on the reverse strand, counting down.
ATGTTTGATTCTGGATGTCCTGGTTGATGTTGCATTCTTCCCGAAAGGATGCTTCCAAAATATTTAAAGTGTGGTACAATGGCAAGTGAGGAGTCCGAGATGGAGAATGCAGGTGTTTCGGGTGGAGGATCAGTTGACCACTGACATAAGACCTATTTTTGGGATGGTAACAGACAGCCCCACAAACAGCTGCTGTGAGGGTGACTTATAGAGCTTCTGGGGTATGTGCCACAAGTGTGCAAGGAGAAAATCCAAGACGACCATGGGTAAACATGTATGGAAGGTTTCGTTGAAATTAAAAGGGGTGCAATCAGAAAGTGAATGAAATCATATGGTACGACCCTTTACGGAAAAAACACATGATATTATGGCTGAACTCACATGTGGAATATCAGATGATTTCACGTGACATTTCCACATGTTTTGCACATGTGAAATCATGTGAAACCAAGTGTTTTTGGAACACTTCACATGTGATTATATTTCACATTAAGTTTCACATGTGGATTTTCACATGTGAAACCATGTATTTTTTTAACACGTCACATGTAAAGTGTTCCAAAAACAAGTTTACACGTGTTCACATGTGAAATATCACGATTCACGCGTGAAATCATGTGATTTTCCACATGTGAAATCATGTGGTACAACATGTGATAACATAAAACTATAGTTAGCCATTGCTGTTAATTGTCATTATATTGTACATTTCTACAGTAATAGAATACTGTATTAGTGTTTTGCTGTATATTTACTGTAAATTAACTTGGCATGCCTCACTTGCAATTGCATTTGAACTTACAGGATAATATACTTTAAATGCACTTATGGCACAAACTGTTAAAAACAGATTCCTGTAATTTTATAGTAAGTTACCGGCTACTGAGTTACGGTGAAAATTGTGGAAATAACTTTTAATGTATTTCTACAGCTGACCTGTATTTTGTCAGTAAATATACAACAATTAACTGTATTCAGGAAGTACACAGAAATTCCAATTCTAATTCAATAATGAAAAATTGGGTTTACTTTCTGAATTGACTGGAACTTAAATGGACCTCAACACTTGGGACACAACCACACCTGGGATTTGAAATCACAACCTCTTAGATGACAGCAACCTGAATTTCCTTCTTCACCACCAGGTCTGTAGCCATGACAGCGATCGGCCACAAACTTACTGGCAAGAATACATTTTGCTAAAAGTTGCCCAGAATCAAGTCAATAATTATGCAATTATCTGACAACACCAACTAAAAAGGTAGCAGTGCTCAGGGACTCTTGACATTAAGGTATAGACTCAATCAGATGAAGCGTAAATACGCAATAGCTTCCACCCACATAGCTGGTGTTTTGACGGTATCAGAGATGTAACCACTTTAGAGCTGACAAATCGATGAGCGGCTGCTTGTGTGGTCATTGTCGCGAAGCCACACCTGTCCTACTCGCGTTAGAAGTTGAGAACGAGAAAGTGTAGGCTATATAGAAATAATGACACTCAAATTGAAAATCATTAAAGAAAATAATGAAGATTTCTATCAGCCTTATCGAGTTGTAGATGACATATCACATTCCAACTTGTAAACAAGGCTGCATAGGTTTTCTCTTAATGCAGCTCCATGCAGCCAATTGCAATTTCTGCTTCAGGTATAATGCCGGGAGACGCTTGTGGAATTGACAGCTCTAACGCAGTTACACCTCCGACACCAACAAAACAACCACTATAGAAGTAAAAAAAAAAGTGTGCATAAATGCCCTCTGGATTTTAACTTGCAACCTTTTGGTCTGGAATGTATTAATGTCTCAGCAGTGCCAACAGATGGTTTTTTGTTACCAAGAACATATATCCACACACTCTCAAAAATAAGAGTACGATTATGGTACAGTGTTGATCCCTGTAGTGAACATATTTGGGGGCATAGTCTAAGATATGTTGTATTTGTGCCAACCGTCAGTGGAAATGTTGTATCAGTTTAATTGGTTTTATCATTATATTGATGAAGTTTGAGCACCTCTTTTGACATTGTCAGTTTTGCACTCTTTGTAAAAACGTGTGACAATCAAGAGCTGCACTGTTAACAGGTTACTGTGCATTTTCCAGTAGCGTAATGGAAGCTGTTTCACAGGAAGGTCATGTTTAATTTTCAATGACTAAGTATCAACCTGGTGGCACTGCAGAAACATTGACGCACTCCCAACCAAGATGTATACTCTACGTCAAGTGTCCTTGAGCACTTCTAGTTTTATGTTGATGTTACTTTGGTGGTGATAATTTTACAATTATTTACTTGATTCTGGGCAGTGTTTAGCAAAGTGCAGAAATGCATTTTTGCCAATAAGTGTTTGGCCATATCTCGTTCAAGCTCACAGATCTGGTGGTGTAGCTGCACTGTAGAAGGACATTTCAGGTTGCATGTGACCAAAAGGTTATGAGTTCAAATCCCATTTAAGGTTGAGTCCCAAGTGTTGTCACAGTACAAAATTGTACACATATTTTTAACACTAACTGAAATCAGAATACAGCAGCATACTGTTATTTTATAGAAATAAACCTTCAAGTTGTATATATTTACTTTATTTTTTACTGCAACTTTAGGCAAAGCTGACACAACCTTCTAAAAACGTCCTTGGGGACATCCCTGGAACAAACTGGGAACTAGACAAAAACCTGAAGGGGACCATGAATGTTTCAATGTAATTAATGTCATTAATGTCTTTCAAAGTAAAATATTGTAAATGACATTTGACACCTGTGTTTTCATGTGTGTAGTGTCATGGTGTGTAGTCTCTCTCTCTCTCTCTCTCTCTCTCTCTCTCTCTCTCTCTCGCTCTCTCTCTCTCTCTCCCTCCCTCCAATGGCTTTATTGGCATGGGAAACGTATGTTAACATTGCCAAAGCAAGTGAAGTAGATAATAAATAAAAGTAAAATAAACAATAAATATTAACAGGAAACATTACACTCAGAAGTTCTATGCCTCTATGCACTCTCCTCCTCTCACCTTTTCCCTTTGTTTGTGGACTTCAATGAACAACACATCAGCTTTGTGACCAGGCGAAAAAACCTTTCCAAACCATGTCATAACCGCTACACACAGCCTACATCGTTGTAAACATATTAGCTAAAGTAACGTCCTAGTCAACATAGCTAATAGAACTAATGCATTAGTAAACCCACTACAATCATGCAGTAATGTTACAGTGTATAATCAGTAAGCAGTTAGACCGACGGGCCCCGGTAGCAATAAATTAATAAAACCAAAAGCTTACCTTGACTTGGAAGAGTTCCTGTGTTGTGTTGGATAGTCATAGCCAGCTAGCTAACATAGCATCCCTCTGTTTGTGCCTGGTGTTTGAGTAACTAAACTAGCCAGCTGCATTTTCTAGCTAAGTAAGTGAAACTGAAAGAAAATGACGAAATCTCTCTCTCTCTCGCTTCTCCTTCATTTTGGAAGAAATTAATTTGTTCAAAACTGTTCAACTATTGTCTTTCTCTCTCTTTGAACCAACTTCTCACCACATTATATGCACTGCAGTGCTAGCTAGCTGTAGCTTATGCTTTCAGTATTAGATTCATTCGCTGATCCTTTGATTGGGTGGACAACATGTCAGTTCATGCTGCAAGAGCTCTGATAGGTTGCAGGACGTCCTCTGGAAGTTGTCATAATTACTGTGTAAGTCTATGGAAGGGAGTGAGAACCAAGAGCCTCCTAAGTTTTGTATTGAAGTCAATGTACCAAGAGGAGGACGGAAACTAGCTATCCTCCTGCTACACCATGGTGCTACCCTACAGAGTGCTGTTGAGGATACTGTAGGCCTTCATTGCAAAACAGTGTGTTTTAATCAATTATTTGGTGACATGTGAATATATTTAGCATAGTTTGAAATGGATAACTCTTTCAATGTTTTACAATTTCTTTTTTTAAATTTTATGAAATTCACAGAGGAGGATGGTCCTCCCCTTCCTCCTCTGAGGAGCCTCCACTGTAACATATTCTGATTAATATAATCATGTCTCTCTCCAGATATATTATCCCTGTCTGTACAGCCAGCGGGGTTCACTGTGCATCACACGGACAGGAAGAAAGAACTCTCTGGGGAAAAACGAAAGTGGAGGGGTATGTCTCAGGTTTAACAACTCATGGTTTGGTATTTGGTATTTTATTAGGATCCCCATTAGCTGTTGCAAAAGCAGCAGCTACTCTTCCTGGGGTCCATACAAAACATGACATAATACAGAACATTAATAGACAAGAACAGCTCAAGGACAGAACTACATAAACATTTTTTAAAGACACACGTAGCCTACATATCAATACATACACACAAACTATCTAGGTCAAATAGGGGAGAGGCGTTGTGCCGTGAGGTGTTGCTTTATCCGTTTTTTTAAACCAGGTTTGCTGTATATTTGAGCAATATGAGATGGAACGGAGTTCCATGCAATAATGGCTCTATGTAATACTGTATGCTTTCTTGAATTTGTTCTAGATTTGGGGACTGTGAAAAGACCCCTGGTGGCATGTCTGGTGGGGTAAGTGTGTGTGTCAGAGCTGTGTGTAAGTTGACTATGCAAACAATTTGGGATTTTCAACACATTAATGTTTCTTATAAAAAGAAGAAGTGATGCAGTCAGTCTCTCCTCAACTCTTAGCCAAGAGAGACTGGCATGCATAGTATTTATATCAGCCCTCTGATTACAATGAAGAGCAAGACGTGCCGCTCTGTTTTAGGCCAGCTGTAGCTTAACTAGGTCTTTCCTTGCAGCACTGGACCACACGATTGCACAATAATCAAGATTAGACAAAACTAGAGCCTGCAGAACTTGCTTTTTGGCGTGTGGTGTCAAAAAAGCAGAGCATCTCTTTATTACGGACAGACCTCTCCCCATCTTTCCAACCATTTAATCTATTTGTTTTGACCATGATAGTTTACAATCTAAGGTAACGCCAAGTAATTTAGTCTCCTCAACTTGTTCAACAGCCACACCATTCATTACCAGATTCAGCTGAGGTCTAGAACTTAGGGAATGATTTGCACCAAATACAATGCTCTTAGTTTTAGAGATGTTCAGGACCAGTTTATTACTGGCCACCCATTCCAAAACAGACTGCAACTCTTTGTTAAGGGTTTCAGTGACTTCAATAGCTGGGGTTGCTGATGTGTATATGGTTGAATCATCAGTATACATGGACACACATGCTTTGTTTAATGCCAGTGGCAGGTCATTGGTAAAAATAGAAAAGAGTAGAGGGCCTAGAGAGCTGCCCTGTGGTACACCACAATTTACATGTTTGACATTAGAGAAGCTTCCATTAATGAAAACCCTTTGAGTTCTATTAGATAGATAGCTCTGAATCCACGATATGGCAGAGGTTGAAAAGCCATAACACATACGTTCTTTCAACAACAGGTTATGGTCAATAATATCAAAGGCTGCACTGAAATCTAACAGTACAGCTCCCACAATCTTCTTATTATCAATTTCTTTCAACCAATCATCAGTCATTTGTGTCAGTGCAGTACATGTTGAATGCCCTTCCCTATAAGCATGCTGAAAGTGTTGTTAATTTGTTTACAGAGAAATAGCATTGTATTTGGTCAAACACCATTTTTATCAACAGTTTGCTAAGAGCTGGCAGCTAGCTTATAGGTCTGCTGTTAGAACCAGTAAAGGGCATTTTACCATTCTTGGGTAGCGGAATTACTTTGGCTTCCCTCCAGGCCTGAGGACAAAGACTTTCCTCTAGGCTCAGATTAAAGATATGACAAATTGGAGTGGCTATAGAGTCAGCTACCATCCTCAGTAGCTTTCCATCTTAGTTGTCAATGCCAGGAGGTTTGTCATTATTGATCGATAACAATAATTTTTCCACCTCTCCCACACTAACTTTACAAAATTCAAACTTGCAATGCTTTTCTTTCATTATTTGTTTTTTATGCATGAATACGATGGCTCACTGTTCATTGTTGACATTTTCTGCCTACGTTTGCCCACTTTGCCAATGAAGTAATCATGAAAATAATTGGCAACATCAAAAGGTTTTGTGATGAATAAACCATCTGATTCGATGAAAGATGGAGTTGAATTTGTCTTTCTGCCCATAATTTCATTTAAAGTACTCCAAAGTTTTTTTTCCATCATTCTTTATTTCATTGATCTTGGCTTCATAATGCAGTTTCTTCTTACTTTTGTTGAGTTTAGTCACATAATTTCTCAATTTGCAGTAAGTCAACGAGTCAGATGTGCAGCCAGACTTATTAGCCACTCCTTTTGTCCCATCTCTTTCAACCATACAGTTTTTCAATTCCTCATCAATCCATGGAGCCTTAACAGTTCTAACAGTCAGTTTCCTAACAGGTGCATGTTTATCAATAATTAATCAAGTGCAGTATCTGGATGCTCCTTATTAATTACATTTTTACATTGACATTTTAGTCATTTAGCAGACGCTCTTATCCAGAGCGGCTTACAGTTAGTGAGTGCATACATTATTTTTTATACTGGCCCCCCCATGGGAATCGAACCCACAACGCCATGCTCTACCAACTGAGCTACAGATTACAGGCACTGGTTACAGTAACAACCTTCTTCGAGCGGACAGCTTGATGAAAACCAGTCAATATTCAGGTCCCCAAGAAAGTAGACCTCTCTGTTTACATCACATACACTATCAAGCATGTCACACATATTATTTAAATACTGACTGTTCGCACTTGGTGGCCTATAGGAACACCCCAAAAGAAAAGGCTTTAGATGTGGCAAGTGAACCTGCAACCACAACACTTTAATAACACTTGACAGTGTGGTTCTCTGTAGCTCAGCTGGTAGAGCACGGCGCTTCTAACGCCAAGGTAGTGGGTTCGATCCCCGGGACCACCCATACACAAAAAAAAAAAATGTATGCACGCATGACTGTAAGTTGCTTTGGATAAAAGCGTCTGCTAAATGGCATATTATTTTATTATTAGATCTTATCTAAGCATTACAGGTGTATGGCTCTGAATATATACAGCAACACCTCCCCCATAAGCATTTCTGTCTCTTCTATAGATTTTATATTCTTGTATTTGTGTAGTTGTGGTCAGTAGTTGTGTGGTTGTAGTCAGTAGTTGTGGTCAGTAGTTGTGGTCAGTAGTAGTCAGTTGTTGTGGTCAGTAGTTTTGTGGTTGTGGTCAGAAATTGTGGTCAGTAGTAGTGTGATTGTGGTCAGTAGTTGTGGTCAGGAGTTGTGTTCAGTAGTTGAGTCAGTAATTGTGGTCAGTAGTTATGATCTGTAGTTGTGTTGTTGTGGTCAGCTCTAATGCTTGTCGGATGTGGCAGGGCTTGCAAACTATCATGGATTACAAAGGGAAACCCAGCCACGAGCATCTCAGTGATGCGAGCCCACCAGACGAGCTAAACTCCTTCTATGCTCGCTTCGAGGCAAGTAACACTGAACCATTCATGAGAGCATTAGCTGTTCCGGATGACTGTGTGATCTCGCTCTCCGTAGCCGATGTGAGTAAGACCTTAACACAGATGGATTACCAGGACGCGTACTCAGAGCATGCACTGACCAGCTGGCAAGTGTCTTCACTGACATTTTCAACCATTTCCCCTGACCCAGTCTGCAATACCTACATGTTTTTTAAAGCAGACCACCATAGTCCCTGTGCCCAAAAACGCCAAGGTAACCTGTCTAAATGACCTTCGGCCCATAGCACTCACATCTGTAGCCATGAAATGCTTTGAAAGGCTGATCAATGCTCACATCAACACCATCATCCCAGACACCCTGGACCCAATCCAATTCGCATACCGCCCCAATAGATCCACAAAAGGCGCAATCTCTATTGTACTCCACACTGCCCTCTCCCACCTGGACAGAAGGAACACCTATATGAGAATGCTGTATATTAACTATAGCTCAGCATTCAACACCATAGTGCCCTCCAAGCTCATCACTAAGCTCAGGACCCTGGGACTGAACACCTCCCTCTGCAACTGGATCCTGGACTTCCTGATCGGCCGCCCCAGGTGGTGAAGGTAGGCAACAACACATCCCCCACGCTGACCCTCAACATGGGTGCCCCTCAGGGGTGCGTTCTTAGTCCCCTCCTGTACTCCCTGGTGGTTGACCTGATCACCGACAACGATAAGACAGCCTATAGGAAGAGGTCAGTGTCCTGGCAGTATGGTGCCAGGACATCAACCTCTCCCTCAACGTCAGGAATACAAAGGAGCTGATCGTGGACTACAGGAAACGGAGGGCAGAGCACACCCCCATCCACATCGACGGGGCTGTAGTCGAGCGGGTCAAGAGCTTCAAGTTCCTCTGTGTCCACATCACTAAGGAATTATCATGGTCCACACACACCAACATTAAGTCATTATTAAGTTAACATTAAGTCATTAAGAAGGCACGACAATGCCTCTTCCCCCTCAGGAGCCTGAAAAGATTTGGCATGGGCCCTCAGATCCTCAAAAAGTTCTACAGCTGCACCATTGAGAGCATCTTGACTGGCTACATCACCGCTTGGTATGACAACTGCTTGGCATCCGACAGTAAGGCGCTACAGAGGGTAGTGCGTACGGCCCAGTACATCACAGGGGCCGAGCTCCCTGCCATCCAGGACCTCTATACCAGGCAGTGTCAGAGGAAGGCCCTAAAAATTGTCAAAGATTCCAGTCACCCAAGTCATAGACTGTCCTCTCTGCTACCGAACGGCAAGCGGTACCGATGCAACCAACAGGACCCTGTACAGTTTCTACCCCCAAGTCATAAGACTGCTAAATAGTTAATTAAATAGTTAACCAATAGCTACCTGGACTATCTGCATTGACCCTTTTTGCATTAACTCTTTTGACTCATCACATACACTACTGCTACTGTTTATTATCTATCCAGTTGCCTTGTCACTTTATCCCTACCTATATGTACATATCTACCTTAATTACCTCGTACCCCTGCACATCAACTCGGTACTGATACCCCATGTATATAGCCAGGTTTTTAAAAACGTATTGTGTATTTATACACATCTCCACTCTCAATGGAGGTGTGTGTGTTTCTCTGTGTGTGTGTGTGTGTGTGTGTGTGTGTGTGTGTGTGTGTGTGTGTGTGTGTGTGTGTGTGTGCATAGACAGAACACACCACAGAGAGTAATACACAGAGCTTACTCAGCCGTCTGCTGTTTCTGCTCTCTCAGTATCTGACACGTTTTCACGCTCAATCTATTGTTACTGTGATAAATCGGAATAAATAAATAAATAGAAAATCACAAAAGTGGTGCGCTGGGACTTTACTACTTCTGTACGAGCAGACCAAAATAGCCGTCAGCAGCGCGGGAAGAAACAATTCTGTCAGCACAGTGTGTGTGTGTACTATATCATACTGTATAATGGAAAACATTCTTAAAAAGGTACGCATATGTACAGATAGGGGGGAAACTTGGCGATGGAAAAACACATGACTGAGGGAGAAGCAGCATCCAGAGGTTTAACAATGACACTTTAATCGCTTAAGAAATTGGTTTGAATCTTGATTGTAAAAGTCAACACTGGAGTAAATATTACTGTTATTTCAGACATATCTTTTATTACCTTCTGTTTGTTTTTTATCTCTTTCATTGGATAGTTTTACTGTAAAGTATGTTGCGATTTTAAATGAAAGTTTGATTCAATTTGAGACTTCTGAAATCACTGCACCTGCACTCTCATGATTTGTCACTTGTCAGCCATTTGAACCTATCCCATCTCATCTAAATGTAATTACCATAAACTGTATGCCCTAAACTATAGCAATATTCTATCCTATTTATCCTATTTCCTTTACCTGGATGTACTTTAAGTAGATCCGCTTCGTTCCCCTCTCCAGCTGTGTTATAGAGTGGGGGGAAAAAGTATTTAGTCAGCCACCAATTGTGCAAGTTCTCCCACTTAAAAAGATGAGAGAGGCCTGTAATTTTCATCATAGGTACACGTCAACTATGACAGACAAAATGAGAAAAAAAAATCCAGAAAATTACATTGTAGGATTTTTAATGAATTTATTTGCAAATTATGGTGGAAAATAAGTATTTGGTCAATAACAAAAGTTTCTCAATACTTTGTTATATACCCTTTGTTGGCAATGACACAGGTCAAACGTTTTCTGTAAGTCTTCACAAGGTTTTCACACACTGTTGCTGGTATTTTGGCCCATTCCTCCATGCAGATCTCCTCTAGAGCAGTGATGTTTTGGGGCTGTCGCTGGGCAACACGGACTTTCAACTCCCTCCAAAGATTTTCTATGGGGTTGAGATCTGGAGACTGGCTAGGCCACTCCAGGACCTTGAAATGCTTCTTACGAAGCCACTCCTTCGTTGCCCGGGCGGTGTGTTTGGGATCATTGTCATGCTGAAAGACCCAGCCACGTTTAATCTTCAATGCCCTTGCTGATGGAAGGAGGTTTTCACTCAAAATCTCACGATACATGGCCCCATTCATTCTTTCCTTTACACGGATCAGTCGTCCTGGTCCCTTTGCAGAAAAACAGCCCCAAAGCATGATGTTTCCACCCCCATGCTTCACAGTAGGTATGGTGTTCTTTGGATGCAACTCAGCATTCTTTGTCCTCCAAACACGACGAGTTGAGTTTTTACCAAAAAGTTATATTTTGGTTTCATCTGACCATATGACATTCTCCCAATCCTCTTCTGGATCATCCAAATGCACTCTAGCAAACTTCAGACGGGCCTGGACATGTACTGGCTTAAGCAGGGGGACACGTCTGGCACTGCAGGATTTGAGTCCCTGGCGGCGTAGTGTGTTACTGATGGTAGGCTTTGTTACTTTGGTCCCAGCTCTCTGCAGGTCATTCACTAGGTCCCCCCGTGTGGTTCTGGGATTTTTGCTCACCGTTCTTGTGATCATTTTGACCCCACGGGGTGAGATCTTGCGTGGAGCCCCAGATCGAGGGAGATTATCAGTGGTCTTGTATGTCTTCCATTTCCGAATAATTGCTCCCACAGTTGATTTCTTCAAACCAAGCTGCTTACCTATTGCAGATTCAGTCTTCCCAGCCTGGTGCAGGTCTACAATTTTGTTTCTGGTGTCCTTTGACAGCTCTTTGGTCTTGGCCATAGTGGAGTTTGGAGTGTGACTGTTTGAGGTTGTGGACAGGTGTCTTTTATACTGATAACAAGTTCAAACAGGTGCCATTAATACAGGTAACGAGTGGAGGACAGAGGAGCCTCTTAAAGAAGAAGTTACAGGTCCGTGAGAGCAAGAAATCTTGCTTGTTTGTAGGTGACCAAATACTTATTTTCCACCATAATTTGCAAATAAATTCATTAAAAATCCTACAATGTGATTTTCTGGATTTTCTTTTCTCAATTTGTCTGTCATAGTTGACGTGTACCTATGATGAAGATTACAGGCCTCTCTCATCTTTTTAAGTGGGAGAACTTTCACAATTGGTGGCTGACTAAATACTTTTTTTCCCCACTGTAGCAGATGTCTTTCATAGTGTGGATATCTCCAGAGTCACATCTCTCTGTGAAAGACTCCATTACTTTAATGACTCCGATTATAGAGTGATAAATTGATTAGAGCATTGTGCTGTAAGCTGCACACACACAGCCGGGAATAAAAACGTCCTCTCTTATTTACAGCACTCAATCTCTTTACCTGTCACATACTGCCGATAGGAAACTGCATCTCTGGCTTACCCACAGCAGGTACCAGAAAGTCACACACAAACACACACAATATTCATTTGCAGATTTTCATTGCTTTATATGCTATCCGTGGAGGAGACGTGGCTACAGCATTAAAATGGGTTCTCTGCCTCTACCAGAACACATTCCCTATTTGAGATAGCATTCATAGCCACACAGGTACAGTGATACACCCCCAGAACTCTATCATACCCTGATAACGTTTTCCCAACGTTCCCCTGTAACACTGATAAGGCACCAATGCACCACTATCAGTAGCTAATCAGGTTACTGTAATTCAAACAGATAACGACGTTTTGATTCCAACCTTTTAATGACATTGAGGTCATTTGGAGCCGTATCTCTCTCTCTTTCCCTCTCTCTCCCTTTCTCTGTTTCTTTCTCTCTTTTTTTCCGTGTCTCCTCTGTCATTCTCACATCCTCACACATGCATGCACACACACACACACACACACACACACACACACACACACACACACACAGGAGTTATTAAATACTTTTTTATTAGGGTCGCAGCATATTATGCACATCTGCAAGCATAGCAGCAAAGGCTGAACAAATATTATATATTTATCTCTAAATCTGTTTCAATATGTTAAAATGCTATATACAGCATCCTATGTACATAAGTGGACATTATAAAGGTCCATATTTTTCCTAATAAAACATTGGCCAGTATAGGTCGCAGTTATATGCATGTTTTTTTGTAAAAACAAACATAAAATATCTGGTCTGTGAATTTATTGTGTTTTTTCAATATGGCCCGTGCGCTGATTGAGTTTAACACCCTTGCCTTAAGGTATATAAATATATATATATACAGTGAGGGAAAAAAGTATTTGATCCCCTGCTGATTTTGTACGTTTGCCCACTGACAAAGACATGATCAGTCTATAATTTTAATGGTAGGTCTAGTTGAACAGTGAGAGACAGAATAACAACAACAAAATCCAGAAAAACGCATGTCAAAAATGTTATAAATTGATTTGTATTTTAATGAGGGAAATAAGTATTTGACCCCTCTGGAAAACATGACTTAGTACTTAGTGGCAAAACCCTTGTTGGCAATCACAGAGGTCAGACGTTTCTTATAGTTGGCCACCAGGTTTGCACACATCTCAGGAGGGATTTTGTCCCACTCCTCTTTGCAGATCTTCTCCAAGTCATTAAGGTTTCGAGGCTGACGTTTGGCAACTCGAACCTTCAGCTCCCTCCACAGATTTTCTACGGGATTGAGGTCTGGAGACTGGCTAGGCCACTCCAGGACCTTAATGTGCTTCTTCTTGAGCCACTCCTTTGTTGCCTTGGCCGTGTGTTTTGGGTCATTGTCATGCTGGAATACCCATCCACGACCCATTTTCAATGCCCTGGCTGAGGGAAGGAGGTTCTCACCCAAGATTTGACGGTACATGGCCCCATCCATCGTTCCTTTGATGCGGTGAAGTTGTCCTGTCCCCTTAGCAGAAAAACTCCCCCAAAGCATAATGTTTCCACCTCCATGTTTGACGGTGGGGATGGTGTTCTTGGGGTCATAGGCAGCATTCCTCCTCCTCCAAACACGGCGAGTTGAGTTGATGCCAAAGAGCTCGATTTTGGTCTCATCTGACCACAACACTTTCACCCAGTTCTCCTCTGAATCATTCAGATGTTCATTGGCAAACTTCAGACGGCCCTGTATATGTGCTTTCTTGAGCAGGGGGACCTTGCGGGCGCTGCAGGATTTCAGTCCTTCACGGCGTAGTGTGTTACCAATTGTTTTCTTGGTGACTATGGTCCCAGCTGCCTTGAGATCATTGACAAGATCCTCCTGTGTAGTTCAGGGCTGATTCCTCACCGTTCTCATGATCATTGCAACTCCACGAGGTGAGATCTTGCATGGAGCCCCAGGCCGAGGGAGATTGACAGGTCTTTTGTGTTTCTTCCATTTGCGAATAATCGCACCAAATGTTGTCTCCTTCTCACCAAGCTGCTTGGCGATGGTCTTGTAGCCCATTCCAGCCTTGTGTAGGTCTACAATCTTGTCCCTGACATCCTTGGAGAGGTATTTGGTCTTGGCCATGGTGGAGAGTTTGGAATCTGATTGATTGATTGCTTCTGTGGACAGGTGTCTTTTATACAGGTAACAAGCTGAGATTAGGAGCACTCCCTTTAAGAGTGTGCTCCTAATCTCAGCTCGTTACCTGTATAAAAGACACCTGGGAGCCAGAAATCTTTCGGATTGAGAGGGGGTCAAATACTTATTTCCCTCATTAAAATGCAAATCAATTTATAACATTTTTGACATGCGTTTTTCTGGATTTTGTTGTTGTTATTCTGTCTCTCACTGTTCAAATAAACCTACCATTAAAATTATAGACTGATCATTTCTTTGTCAGTGGGCAAACGTACAAAATCAGCAGGGGATCAAATACTTTTTTCCCTCACTGTATATATACACAGTATATTTTGGGGATGAAACATTGAATTTGGCCTTACTGCTAATAGCCCATAGAAACATATTGAATAGCAGCTTCATACATGGATAAACAGATAGTCCCCAAATGTAAACGAAGTTTGTTCTGAAGTATCTGTCCTATATCTGAGACATATAAGAAAGATCAGGAAAAATATATATTATTCATGTATTTAACCCCTTATTCTCCATATGCTTTCCTTCCATTCATTTTTTTAACTGGTACCTGGCTACCTTCAGACTAGTCTTGCGTTTGTGAGAGTCTCATCTTTCCATAGTGGTAATAATAGTTTTTAGGCCAAACTGTTCGGACGCTACAGACGTTTTCGTGAGACCGATTTTCGGGATGTCTCATGGTCTGACAAGCATCGCTCTTGTCACGACTTCCGCCGAGGCTGCCTCCCCTCCTTGTTCGGGCAGGTTTCGGCGTTCGTCGTCACTGGCTTACTAGCTACTGCTGATCCCATTCTCATCACTCCACTTGTCATGTCTTGTCTTGTCAATCACACACACCTGGTGCTCATTCCCCTAATTAGTATGTGTATAAGTGTTCCCTCTGTTCCCCTTGTCTTTGTGAGTGATTGTTTCATTGTGAGAGTGAGTAGCTCGGTTGAGCTACTCTTCCATTTGTTATTGCCAAGGTGGAATATTTCCCTTGTGATAGTTTCGTTTTGACGCTTGGTGCATTTTAATTAGGTAAATGGAATAAACTCTGGAATTCTGTGTTTTACCTCCTGCGCCTGACTCCTTCATTCACACCTCATCACAGCTCTAGCTCTGCCACTTCTCACCGCAGATGCAGATGAGGAAGGGAGTCATCGGATGCGGTGGACTTAGATGCAGGCCATGCAAAAATACTTTTTATCCATGCCAAACTTGGTGCAAAACCACGCCCACGGGTAACCTAGCAACATTCAAAGCCACGCTGATTGGTCAGAGTTCAGACGTTCCCTCAAATCAAATCAAATTGTATTTGTCACATGCGCCGAATACAACAGGTGAAATGCTTACTTACAAGCCCTTAACCAGCAATGCAGTTTTAAGAAAGAATACCAAAAAAATTAATAATAATAATAATAATAATATCACAAAAGAATACAATATAAAATAATATGAAATAAAAGTAACAAATAATTAAAGAGCAGCAGTAAAAATAACAATAGCGAGGCTATGTACAGGGGGTACCGGTACAGAGTCAATGTGCGGGGGCACCGGTTAGTCAAGGTAATTGAGGTTATATGTACATGTAGGTAGAGTTTTTGAAATGACTATGCATAGATAATAAACAGAGAGTAGCAGCAGCGTAAAAGAGGGGTGGGGGATAATGCAAATAGTCTGGGTAGCCATTTGATTATATGTTCAGGAGTCTTATGGCTTGGGGGTAGAAGCTGTTTAGAAGCCTCTTGGACCTAGACTTGGCACGCCGGTACCGCTTGCCGTGCGGTAGCAGAGAGAACAGTCTATGACTAGGGTGGCTGGAGTCTTTGACCATTTTTAGGGCCTTCCTCTGACACCGCCTGGTATAGAGGTCCTGGATGGCAGGAAGCTTGGCCCCAGTGATGCCTTGCGGTTGGAGGCCGAGCAATTGCCATACCAGGCAGTGATGCAACCAGTCAGGATGCTCTCAATGGTGCAGCTGTAGAACCTTTTGAGGATTTGAGGACCCATGCCAAATCTTTTCACTCTCCTTAGGGGGAATAGGTTTTGTCGTGCCCTCTTCACGACTGTCTTGGTGTGCTTGGACTATGTTAGTTTGTTGGTGATGTGGACACCAAGGAACTTGAAGCTCTCAACCTGCTCCACTACAGCCCCGTCGATGAGAATGTGAGCGTGCTCTTCTTTTTCCTGTAGTCCACAATCATCTCCTTTGTCTTGATCACGTTGAGGGAGAGGTTGTTGTCCTGGTACCACATTTGACATTTTACATTTGAGTCATTTAGCAGACGCTCTTATCCAGAGCGACTTACAGGAGCAATTAGGGTTAAGTGCCTTGCTCAAGGGCACATCGACAGATTTTTCACCTAGTCGGCTCGGGGATTAGAACCAGCGACCTTTCGGTTACTGGCACAACGCTCTTAACCACTAAGCTACCTGCCGCCCATGTACTACACGGCCAGGTCTCTGACCTCCTCCCTATAGGCTGTCTCGTCGTTGTCGATGATCAGGCCTACCACTGTTGTGTCATC
The DNA here is from genome assembly GCF_020615455.1 of Coregonus clupeaformis. Taxonomy (NCBI): domain Eukaryota; kingdom Metazoa; phylum Chordata; class Actinopteri; order Salmoniformes; family Salmonidae; genus Coregonus; species Coregonus clupeaformis. The sequence continues at coordinate 8,174,747 of NC_059218.1, read as the reverse complement.
GGCAAACTTAATGATGGTGTTGGAGTCGTGCCTGTCCATGCAGTAATGAGTGAACAGGGAGTACAGGAGGGGACTGAGCACGCACCCCTGAGGGGCCCACGTGTTGAGGATCAGCGTGGCGGATGTGTTGTTACCTACCCTTACCACCTGGGGGCGGCCCGTCAGGAAGTCCAGGATCCAGTTGCAGAGGGAGGTGTTTAGTCCCAGGGTCCTTAGCTTAGTGATGAGCTTTGAGGGCACGATGGTGTTGAACGCTGAGCTGTAGTCAATGAATAGCATTCTCACATAGGTGTTCCTTTTGTCCAGGTGTGAAAGGGCAGTGTGGAGTGCAATAGAGATTGCATCATCTGTGGATCTGTTGGGGCGGTATGCAAATTGGGGTGGGTCTAGGGTTTCTGGGATAATGCTGTTGATGTGAGCCATGACCAGCCTTTCAAAGCACTTCATGGCTACAGACGTCAGTGCTACGGGTCGGTAGTCATTTAGGCAGGTTATCTTAGAGTCCTTGGGCACGGGGACTATGGTGGTCTGCTTGAAACATGTTGGTATTACAGACTCAGTCAGTTGGTCAGCACATGCTCGGAGTACACGTCCTGGTAATCCGTCTGGCCCTGCGGCCTTGTGAATGTTGACCTGCTTAAAAGTCTTACTCACATCGGCTACGGAGAGTGTGATCACATAGTCATCCGGAACAGCTGGTGCTATCATGCATGCTTCAGTGTTGCTTGCCTCGAAGCAAGCATAGAAGTGGTTTAGCTCGTCTGGAAGTCTTGTGTCACTGGGCAGCTCGCGGCTGTGCTTCCCTTTGTAGTCTGTAATAGTTTTCAGAAGTAGCTATTATTTAATATTTTACACCTAGGGTTAGTATACATACAGTGCATTCGGAAAGTGTTCAGACCCCTTGACTTTTTCCACATTTGGTTATGTTACAGCCTTATTCTAAAATTGATTAAATTGTTTTTCCCCCTCATCAATCTACACACAATACCCCATAATGACAAAACAAAACTGTTTTTTAGAAATGTTAGCAAATGTATTAAAATAAAAAAAGCTGAAATATCACATTTACATAATTATTCAGACTCTTTACTCAGTACTTAATTGAAGCACCTTTGGCAGCGATTACAGCCTTGAGTCTTCTTGGGTATGATGCTACAAGCTTGTCACACCTGTATTTGGGGAGTTTCTCCCATTCTTCTCTGTAGATCCTCTCAAGCTCTGTCAGGTTGGATGGGGAGCGTTGCTGCACAGCTATTTTCAGGTCTCTCCAGAGATGTTCGATCGGGTTCAAGTGGCTGGGCCACTCAAGGACATTCAGAGACTTGTCCCGAAGCCACTCTTGCGTTATCTTGGCTGTGTGATTAGGGTCGTTGTCCTGTTGGAAGATGAACCTTCGCCCCAGTCTGATGTCCTGAGTGCTCTGGAGCAGGTTTTCATCAAGGATCTCTCTGTACTTTGCTCCGTTCATCTTTCCCTCGATCCTGACTAGTCTCCCAGTCCCTGCCGCTGAAAAACATCCCCACAGCATAATGCTGCTACCACCATGCTTCACCATAGGGATGGTGGCTGGTTTCCTCCAGACGTGACGCTTAGCATTGAGGCCAAAGAGTTTGATCTTGGTTTCATCAGACCAGAGAATCTTGTTTCTCATGGTCTGAGAGTCCTTTAGGTGCCTTTTGGCAAACTCCAAGCGGGCTGTCATGTGCCTTTTACTGAGGAGTGGCTTCTGTCTGGCCACTACCATAAAGGCCTGATTGGTGGAGTGCTGAGGAGATGGTTATCCTTCTGTAAGGTTCTCCCATCTCCACAGAGGAACTCTGGAGCTATGTCAGAGTGACCATCAGGTTCTTGGTCACCTCCCTGACCAAGGCCCTTCTCTCCACTCAGATTGGCCGGGCAGCCAGCTCTAGGAAGAGTCTTGATGGTTCCAAACTTCTTCCATTTAAGAATGATGGAGGCCACTGTGTTGTTGGGGACCTTCAATGCTGCAGAAATGTTTTGGTACCCTTCCCCAGATCTGTGCCTGGACACAATCCTGTCTCGGAGCTCTGCGGACAATTACTTCAACCTCATGGCTTGGTTTTTGCTCTGACATGCACTGTCAACTGTGGGATCTTATATAGACAGGTGTGTGCCTTTCCAAATCATGTCCAATCAAAGGATTGTATCACAGGTGGACTCCAATCAAGTTGTAGAAACATCTCAAGGATGATCAATGGAAACAGGGTGCACCAGAGCTCAATTTCGAGTCTCATAGCAAAGCGTCTGAATACTTATGTAAATAAGGTATTTATGTTTTTTAATTTCTAAAAACCTGTTTTCGCTTTGTCATTATGGGGTATTGTGTGTAGCTTGATGAGGATTTTTTTGTTTTAATCAATTTTAGAATAAGGCTGTAACGTAACAAAATGTGGAAAAAGTCAAGGGGTCTGAATACTTTCCAAATGCACTGTATTTCCTGAGCTTTCTTACATCTCCTAAATATAGGACAGACAGTCCAAAACCTTATTCCTTATGACTGTCTTTTTTGCCATTTATGAATGTGTGGCAAAATGAATAAGGGCAATGTGTTTCTATAGGCTATAGTAGTAAAGGCCAAATATAATATTTTATCAAATCATTTTTATATATATTTTTTAATACCTAAAGGGTTCCCAAAATTCAAAATCAAATAGCTAAATGATCCATGTATGACCATCTTAAAACAATTCCATATGTTAGCTTAGTACTTATAAGAAGTATTGGATTCTCATAACTTTGAAGATTCAACACTTTGCTAAACATGTTCAGTCAATGAATGGTGAGTAATGAAGACCAAAACATTCAACATTGTGAGAGGATACCTCCTCCACTTTTTCAACCAAAGGTATTACGGTTACTATTTCACACCAGAGCGTTCGCCATACTTGTGTTGATATAATCTGGTAAGGGGTAATATGTTAGGAATGATGATTGAATAATGTCCTGGATTTAAAGTTGGCCAGGGCATCAGGGTTTCAAAGGTTGGTCAAGACACATCATGAAAACCTATTTTGTTCCTGGGACAGAGCACCAATGCATCACACCCAAAAGTGACAAAATAACTATTGTTCAACTATGCAACTATTAAAAATAAGATTGCATGATGATACATAAGGGTTAACCTTATAAGCATTTGTAAGTGCACTTATAAATGGCTCACTATTTGACAACACTGTCCAGTTACTGCACTATTTTGACCAATGCGATATAACTGTTTATTAATGGTTTATAATGCATTTACAAATGATTTTCACACATGTTATCCAGATATGGTGTGGTGTGAGCGTCGGGTGAGGTTGTGTCTCTCTCTGGCGGGAGGTAAGCTTGGTGTCGAGTATTCAGATTGTAGGTAGGTATTGTAGTTAGGTATTGTAGGTAGTTTATCTAGGTAGTTATTGTAGGTTATTGTAGGTAATTATTGTAGGTAAGTATTATATTCGGCTGAGCCCGGTGAAGCACGAGGCTAGCTAACCCACTACCTGGACCAATAAAGCTAGCTAGCTAGCGGGTAGCTACTGGTAACTATTAGCAACTGTGGATAGCTGTTTCCAAATCTAATTTCACGCTTAAGAGTACCTGTAATTATGCCAGCTAGCTACCTACCATTAAGCTGTTTTTCTAACCTCATTATCTGAAGCGTTAACGTTAGGTAGTTAGTAGCTACTGTACTTGAAATGTAGCTAGCTTGTTGCTACCTGGATAGCTAACTAAACAATAGCTGGAACAACCTAGCTTTAATATTTGGAGACGCTTTCTCTCCGTTGGGACAGACGCGAACTGTCTGAATCGATTCAGTGGCTAGCTTTGCACTTAACTGGGTAACAGTAGCTACTAAGGGTACGTTTTTTTTTTTTAACATACTGGTAACCAGAGTCGTTCAAGGGAATTCGGGACATGGGTGACTAGTTAACGTTAGCTTGGCTCTCTCTGTGTGTTCGTGCCCTGGGAGGAGGGGTTGGTTCGTTGGCAGAGAGCAATGGCTAGCTAGTATGCTAACTATTCTAGCTAACTAACTGGCTGAATATGTTGACGACGTACTCACTCAAACTGTCAAAACTAACCCAAAACTTTACACAACGTTAGACATGGACACAAATGATCTGCTTGGCATGTTAACACACTGGTGGTTTGTTGTAACCGAGTATTGGTGCTAAACCGTGTTATTGGAGGCTGGCATGCAAGTTGGCTATGGCGTCATAGGATTCGGTGCCCTGGACGGTTTTCACGGAAGAATACTGTACCAAGTTAGCTAGCTGTTAGAGTCTATTCCTAGAAAACATTGAACCGCTGTAGTTTACAACAATCATAATTTCTAAAGTGGAAGTTGGGAGAGTTATATTTGAGTGTTTTAGTGTTACGTAAGTGAGGGAGGCCCCGCTCTCTCGCTTTCCCAGATGTTTAGTTCATTTCATTCCGATCTCCTTTGCATTATTGTAGCCTTTTTCTGTAGCCTATCAACTATGTGTCTGTCTATCCCTGTTCTCTCCTCTCTGCACAGGCCATACAAATGGCTACTCCTACTGCTCTTTCCACGTCTGACCATGTGTTCTCGCATACCCCGAGAGCATCTGGTCAGCGCGGCGGTGGCACAGGAATCCTCATCTCTCCCAAGTGGACATTCTCTCTTTTCCCCCTGACCCATCTGTCTATCTCCTCATTTGAATTCCATGCTGTCACAGTCACTAGCCCATTCAAGCTTAACATCCTTGTCATTTATCGTCCTCCAGGTTCCCTTGGAGAGTTCATCAATGAGCTTGACGCCTTGATAAGTTCCTTTCCTGAGGATGGCTCACCCCTCACAGTTCTGGGTGACTTTAACCTCCCTACGTCTGCCTTTGACTAAATTCTCTATACCTCCTTCTTTCCACTCCTTTCCTCTTTTGACCTCACCCTCTCACCGTCCCCCCCTACTCACAAGGCAGGCAATACGCTTGACCTCATCTTTACTAGATGCTGTTCTTCTACTAATCTCACTGCAAATCCCCTCCAAGTCTCCGACCACTACTTTGTATCCTTTTCTCTCTCGCTCTCCTCCAACACTACTCACTCTGCCCCTACTCAGATGGTAATGTGCCGTCGCAACCTTCGCTCTCTCTCTCCCGCTACTCTCTCCTCTTCCATCCTATAATCTCTTCCCTCTGCTAAATCCTTCTCCCTCCGATTCTCATGATTCTGCCTCCTCAACCCTCCTCTCCCCCCTTTCTGCATCTTTTGACTCTCTATGTCCCCTATCCTCCGGTTGGCACGGTCCTCCCCTCCTGCTCCGTGGCTCTACTTAAAATAGCCTTTGTCCTCATGGTGACACGGGAGCCTTGTTTTACTATTCTTGTGGGGACTTTGGGGGATTTTATGTCCCCACAAGGATAGAAGAACCCCCCGCCACACACACACACACACACACACACACACACACACACACACACACACACACACACACACAGACAAATTATAAAATGTCATGCACTTTTTCCCAGACCTCACGCACACATATGCTCACAAATACCATAGAATGTGATCATATTATATTTAATCACGTAATAAAGTCTAGGTAAGTTTGTGAGAGAGCATCTTGAGTGGCATTTGACTTGCTGATTGGTGAGATATGAGTAAGACATTTGTCATGTGGAAGTAAACACCTAAAAGAGCCACAGTGCTATAAACAACTACATTAATTGTATTTTGCAGACAGATAGAAACCAACTTCTGACCTTTACATTCTATAACCAGCAGGGGAATAAATCAAAGGGAAGGAAATGCAAAATAGGGTATATGTTATTTGTAATCCTGATTAAGTTGAGAGAATTTGCATGTGTTGTTGGTTGGATAAATGATGGATGGTTGTGTGGTCGTATGAATGGATGGATGGATGGATGGATGGAGAGATGGACAAATGTACGGACGGACATATGGCCAGAAGGCCAGCCAGACAGGCAGACAGACGTTTGGATCCTTTCATTCATTCAATCATTTACTTGTTGTTGTGATGCGTGACTGAGTCTGTTTGGTTGAACTCCGGTGGGAAACGTACACAGGTCTCCGGAGAGGTGCACTCAGTGAAAGCTTTCCGAATGTGAATAGAAAACCTTTTACGTTCTCTAAATTGCTCCTGCATTACCGAGAGATTAGTCCGTATGAGTGGAACCTTGGTCAGGTTGACACACACACACACAGGGACATGCTGACATTGTGAGAATTAGCCACCATTAAGTGTGGTATTAGCCGTAGCAGAACTAAGCGTAACAGGGAGATGGATGCCAGTAGAATAAAGAGCAGGCAGTGTGAGAGCCACCAGGAAAATAATATTCTCTCTATGATTGGCTGCAAATTGGACACTTGAGCTAAACCATTTTAAAAGACCACACACACACACGCACGCAGGTGCGAATACACACATATATACATTCCCACGGGGGACCAGTATGAAAAATGTATGCACTCACTAACTGTAAGTCGCTCTGGATAAGAGCGTCTGCTAAATGACTCAAATGTAAATATACACATGTAAATATACACATCACTACATTACACCTGCCCAGACCCAATAGCTCCCATCCCTATCTCCAGCACCGTATCACTTTCTGCCACATGGCCTCAAACTGCACGATTTTCTTTCTCTCCGTCACCCACGCTCTTTCAATTTTTTAATAATAAAGCATTTTACATTTCCATTGCGTGAACGACGGAGGATTGGCTGATATACAGTTTTTGAGTATATGTTTTTTAATGATAATTGATGAGAAGAGCATAGTCCAACCCATCGGGTATCTCACTGCACCCTCATATGTCATGTCTTGAAAGACAGACGACAGACAAATTAAAAGTACATTTACATTGCAATACCTCTGACATCCATCTTTCCAACTCCGCCCACAACTTTTGCATTTTGTAACATTTCCAGAAGGCATGAATTGTTGAGTCATTAGTAGTTTTAGACTTCAGACATGACTCTGCCGTTGTGCGGTAGAATTTCTGAATTTTGTCTCTTGTATAATACATTCTATACATTAATTTACACTAGATTAAGCGTACATTTTTGTTAACTGTAATCTCATTAGTTATGTTCCAACATTCCCTCCATCTTGTGCCAATATCAATTATTTAATATTTTTTCTGAGAGACTGAGTTTGATAGGCTCTCTGCAAGGTTTTGTATAGCTTACCTATCATATGAATATCATTTTTGGACTCAAATAGGATTCCCTCAAGATTGCTCTGATGTCCAAAAGATGTCAAATCTTGTGATATAAAGAGTTTAAGTTGGATGTATTTGAAAATATCTACATTGGCCAACCCAAAATTGCTTTTTAAAGTTGTCATGGAAATACATTTATTTCCTATTACCAAGTCGTTTATGGTTTCTATGCCTTTAGTTTTCAATGTGGGTCAATTTATCGATTAATTCTGAAAAGCTATCCAAGGATTGTTCCATAAGGTTGTGTTTCTAGGGAGTGACATTGGTTCTTGTAAAACACGTTTCATTTTCTTCCATATCGTTATAGTGTTCTTAACTATGAAGTTGTTAATGTTCTTAGCTTTATCATTTGAAAATAGACACGTAAAAAGATTCTGGGGATGAGCAATGCCATCTTCAATACAGAAAGTATCCCGAGTGGCGCAGTGGTCTAAGGCACTGCATCGCAGTGCTAGCTGTGCCACTAGAGATCCTGGTTCGAATCCAGGCTCTGTCGTAGCCGGCTGCGATTGGGAGACCCATGGGTCGGCGCACAATTGGCCCAGCGTCGTCCAGGGTAGGGGAGGGAATGGCCGGCACGATGTAGCTCAGTTGGTAGAGCATGGTGTTTGCAACGCCAGGGTTGTTGGTTCGATTCCCATGGGGGGCCAGTATAAAAAATAAATTAAAATTAAAATTGTATGCACTCACTAACTGTAAGACGCTCTGGATAAGAGTGTCTGCTAAATGACTAAAATGTGTAAATGTATGTACCCATTGTTCCTCTTTAGTGCATTTAACTATATGTCTCAAGTAAAAGCCTTGGGTAGCAAGTTGAAACAATTCCACGTCTGGAAGTTTAAAACCACCCACAGATTTAGGAAGATGTAAAACTTTTTTTTTTCTAAGAATTTATTTGACCATATAACGTTTGTTATGACCGAGAGTACTTTTTTAAAGAATGTCTTCGGTGGGGTAGTTGGTATTACCGAAAATAAATACAAAAACTTTGGCAGCCATGCCATCTAAAGAGGTTTATTCTACCTGTAAGATTTATGGGAAGATTATTCAATTTAATTAGATGTGCTTTCATATTGTTGAGTAATGGAATAAAGTTATCTTTATATATTTGTTGTTTGTTGTCACTTATTAAGCATCCTAAGTATTTTATATTTTTGTGGTCCACTTAAAGGATTGCTGTAGAGTTATTTTTATTTTCCTATTGCCATTATTTCATTTTTTTCCACGTACATTTTATAACCTGAGATTTTGGAGTATTCTGAAAATATTTTTAGCAAAGTGGGCATTGAGTTTTCAATATTGATCAGGTATATCAGGAGATCTGCAAATAAGTTTTGTTTATGTTCATGTTTACCAATACTGGTACCTGTTATATTTGGGTCCTGTCTAATTATTTCTGCAAGCGGATCAATTGCCAGTGCAAACAGGAGGGGGGAGAGGGGACATCCCTGTCTTGTGCACCTTTCTAAAGCAATTTAATCAGATAATGTATTATTTGTGTATATTTTTGCTTTAGGACATTTATACAATATATGTTATTTCAGCTAGAAAGTTGAAAGCTTCCAAAGTTTTGAATAGAAATGGCCATTCAAGTCGATCGAAAACCTTTTTGGCATCAACAGCCTTTATTGTTTTTTTGCATATTGTATTAAACTGAAACATGTTCTTGTATTTGTTTGTAAGTGTCTATTTTTAACCACTACTGGATGGGTGTCACGAAATGACGTTGTAAACAAAAGCACATTTTCACGGACATATACATGTCTTATATGGGCAGAACGCTTAAATTATTGATAATCTAACTGCAGTGTCCAATTTACAGTAGGTATTACAGCAGAAAAAAATGCCATGCTATTGTTTGAAGATAGTGCACAACAACAAAACACTTTTATCAAGGCAACTGGTTTGATACATTCACCTCTGAAGGTAAATAATGTACTTACATTCAGTAATCTTGCTCTGATTTGTCATCCTGAGGGTCCCAGAGATAAAATGTTGATAAAATCCATTTTTATATACTAACACAATCCATGTTGTATACAGCAATTTGCCTGAATTCCGACTCGTTCAACTTGCAACAAAACATTTTGACATAATATAAAACGCTACATCTTGTTTCACCCAGTCAAGTTCAGTTTTTCTGCGATCCTCAGATACTCAAGAAGGCAACCAAAAGTTTTCATCATTCTGCATGACGTGTAGGCTACACAAAAGCTATTTGAGCCGAACAAGAACTGACATCATTACACACTAATGAGGCGCGGTGTTCACTTGATTGACTGTATCTTGGTCCAATGACCACATATAGTTTTGAAACAGAGCTAGCTAGATAGCCAATGAGCTGGGCTTTACAAGAGTATGTCTGAGGAAAAGCCTGTGTATTCAGGACAGAGGACAGCATCAGGCACAAACATCCTGTTATCTGGGCCCCCCCGGGGTTCGGCTGGGAATGCTGCACCTCACAGACCTGCTTCCCTATTCCCCAGCTGAGTGCTGTCACCAGACACGAGGTGGGAAGGATGGTCTCGGGGTCCGAGGACATCCGGCTTGATGTTCTTGGATCCTGGTCGGTATGAGAGGGAGAAGTTGAACCGGGTGAAGAGCAGGGCCCACCTAGCTTGCCTGGAATTGAGATGCTTGGCGGTGCGGAGATATTCCAGGTTCTTGTGGTCGGTCCACACAATGAACGGATGTTCCGCCCCCTCCAGCCAGTGCCTCCACTCCTCCAACGCCATCATCACCGCGAGAAGCTCACGATTCCTCACATCGTAGTTCCTCTCCGTGGCCTTGAGGCGATGGGAGAAGAAGGCGCAGGGATGTAACTTGAGGTCCAGGGCAGAACGCTGGGACAGGACAGCCCCCACTCCGACATCCGAAGCATCAGCCTCCACCACGAACTGGCGGGACGGGTCAGGATGAACCAAGAGGGGAGCTGTGGTGAAACGGTGTTTGAGATCCCGGAACGCCGGTCAGCAGCTGGGGACCACTTGAACGGAACCTTGGGAGAGGTGAGTGCAGACAAGGGGGAAGCCAGAGTGCTGTAACCCCAGATAAAGCGGCGTTATAAGTTGGCGAATCCCAGGAAACGTTGAAGCTGCACCCTGGACGTAGGCTGGGGCCAATCCACCACCACTCTCACCTTCCCGGGATCCATCTGTACACTCCCTGCATCAATTATGTAACCCAGGAAGGGGATGGTGGAGCGATGGAATTCGCACTTCTCCACTTTCACAAAAAGCTGTTTCACCAGGAGGCGTTGGAGAACCTGTCGGACATGGAGCACGTGTTCTTGGGCGGAGCGGGAGAAGACGAGGATGTCATCGAGGTATATAAAGACGAACCGGTTCAACATGTCGCGGACCTCGCCTTCTGGATGATAGCGTGGTGAACAGGCAGTGACTAGGTTGGTAGTTGTCCTTGATTATCTTTTTGGCCTTCCTGTGACATTGGGTGCTGTAGGTGTCCTGGAGGGCAGGTAGTTTGCCCCCGGTGATGCGTTGTGCAGACCGCACCACCCTCTGGAGAGCCCTGCAGTTGTGGGTGGTGCAGTTGCCGTACCAGGCGTACAGCCCCTCAGGATGCTCTCAATTGTGCATCTGTAAAAGTTTGTGAGGGTTTTAGTTGACAGGACAAATTTCTTCAGCCTCCTGAGGTTGAAGAGACGCTGTTGCGCCTTCCTCACCACACTGTCTGTGTGGGTGGACCATTTCAATTTGTCAGTGAAATGTACGCCGAGGAACTTAAAACTTTCCACCTTCTCCACTGCTGTCCCGTCGATGTGGATTGGGGGGTACTCCCTCTGCTGTTTCCTGAAGTCCACGATCATCTCCTTAGTTTTTTTGATGTTGAGTGAGAGGTTATTTTCCTGACACCACACTCCGAGAGCCCTCACCTCCTCCCTTTAGGCTGTCTCACCGTTGTTGGTAATCAAGCCTACTACTGTTGTGACGTCTGCAAACTTGTTTGAATCCTGTTTGATTGATATGTATCAAGTCTAGTAAGACATTTGCCATTCTATTGTTTATAAGCTTTGTTATTATTTTGTCACAATTTATTACATTTATGGGTAATAATCAGCAAGGGGCTCTCCAGATCTTCCTGGTTTTAATATAACTGAAATAACTGTTTGATACATGGAACTAGGGAGTACTGAATTAAGTGACGTGTGTCTTGTCATTTGTGTAAATAAGGGGGCTACTTTGTCCCAAAATGTTGAATAGAATTCTATGGGAAAGCCATCCATTCCTGGTGCTTTTCTCTGTGTGAATGTTTTAACAGTATCTAATATATCTTCTTGGGTGATCTCCGTTTTTAGTAATTATTTTTTGTCTGCTGATAGTTGCTTCAGAGTTGTTGAGTCTAAGAAAGCTATAGGATCCGTCCCACTGTTGTTTAATTTTGATTTATATCCATTTTCATTTAAACTATTAAAATTGCCATTAATCGTATTGTTGTTTCTAACTACCACTTTTGTATTTTAAAATGATAACTGGTTAAGCATGTATTCATTTTGTGAGAGCTGCAAGATATTTACCAGGTTTATTTGCCGTAAAGTAGGAGTAGGATTCCGATTTTGCAGGTACCAGATTACGTTCGGACCTGGCGACATGTGGAAGATATACCGTCCACTAGGGGCAACGTGAGCACTCGTTTTTTGTTTTAAGCCTTTCCAACCCTTAACTTAACCACTCGGAATAAATGCCTAAACTTAAGTTTAACCCTATCCCTAACCGTAACCCTAACCTTAACAAAGTAACGTTTTAGTTTCACTTTTGCAGAGTTTGACTGACAGCTAAGATATGGAACCACATGGCATAATTAAAACGTCAAGCCATGGCGTAATTCTGTTGCTGCAGGGTTGGCGTTTTATTTGGAGATTGGGTTGGGTTTTACATGGTCTATAATTGGTTTCATTGTCAGTATCCTTTTTAAGCGTTATGATATCCGTAACATCCATAACGGTTCTCGATGTGATGAAAAAGAGAGAGAGAGAGAAATGGGAGAATTAGAGGGAGCATACTTAAGTTCACACATGACACCAGATAAGACAGGAGAATTTCACCAGATAGGACAGACTGACCCTAGACCCATAGACTATTGCAGCATAGAAGTCCGCTTTCTTGGGTATACACTCCCCCCAAGGGGTACTATAGAAACAGACATCAAAAGTTTCATTTATATTTTGTTTGTCCATTCTGTGAGACATCCAATTTGTGATTTTGTGTGTAAATGTAACGTCCATAATGCTGGAATCGCCCAGAGGAATATTAGACAAAATGTTAGCTGAGTCTTTTCTGTGCAGGGGGTTTGTAGGGTTTGCAAGTGGAAGAATATTGAACAATGTTCTCTCTAGGATTGTCACAAGCACACACACACACACACACACACACACACACACACACACACACACACACACACACACAGGTTCTGCGGCACAGCCCAGTAGTTTTGTGCTGACGTGTGAGAATGTCCATTTGTGTTTCTATGATCTCCTCATCTGGCCATTGTAATTCCATCATGATTCGTTCCAGCCTGCCACCCAGCATGAATGATGCTCAGTTGAATAGTGTGTGTGTGTGAGAGAGAAATCCTGAGAGAGCAACAGGCTGAGGTTATCAAAGCGTGAACACTCCTTCTGCTGTGTTTGTGGGTGGCAAGAGGGAAATTGTGTGTGTGTTTAACTTTCAGTAAGGTCAAGCACAGTGTGGTTAGCCGTACAAACTCAGTCCGTTTTCCCTGAAATGAGCAGCATGCATTGCAAATGAGCCCCAGTGAGAACAGCCTGCAAACAGATAACACTTCATCTCACACACAGAGCGTGTGTGTGTGTTTGTGTGTAAACAAAGCCATCTTCCATTAGCTAATCTCATTATGACTGCTTTTCGATTACAAAACACAGAGCAGCATTTCCTATGTCTATCACTGTCTATCAAAATCCAATCAGAGTGATGTGTGAGTCATCAGGTAGAGAAATTATTATGATCCACAAGACACTCTCATCTCTGAAACATGAATAACTTCAGACTGAGTGACGTCCCTGTTGCTCATTGCAGTTCAAGTTGAGGAAGTAACTTTCTCTCTCGCTCTCTCTGGTTGAAGTTAGTGTGAGAATGTCGTTTTCTCATGAGAACTTGACAGCATTGGGCGTGGTTCACACTCACAGAGAGAGAGAGACGTAGGAGAAAGGGAGAGGACGAGAAATAGCAAAAGAGAGTGAGAGAACGCAAAAGACTGTGAGAGAATGCGAAAGATAAAGACCGACAGAGAGTTAATTGGTATCAACTCGTATCTGATGGACCATGACCTTGAGCCCCCCCACCGCACACATACACACACACTCCCCCTCACCCCGCCCACACACACACACACACACACTAAAATCACCTTGAGAGTCTCTTATTGTATTCTAAAGTGCACACACGTAAAATGATTTTTTAAATAAATTGTTATCACAACAACCTGCAAGGTAATTGGTAATTACCACATTGTGAATAAGTTGTGTGGGGATTACCTCACGATGAGGCTGTGTGGAGAATATTTTAGCATTCTCATGAATGCTAATTGATGGTAACGTGGACGGTAGTCATTGATTCATCTGGAGCTTTGATCAATGTCTGTCTAGAACAGTCAGGAATGATAGGACGAGATTCGCTGTTCATACAGTATGTCACCATTAAAGGGCTGGATCGGTTTGTTGGTGTTCCTTTTTGTCTCAACAATTTATAATGGCTGCCAAAGATGCTTCCACCAAGTATTAACTCTGGGGTGTGAAGCAATAAAGTAATTTAATTGTTTTTAATTGGGAACATTTTCTCAAATGTTTCTTTCACTTTGAAAATGTGAAGTAGGTTGTGTACATGAGTAGAAAATACTACATTTTAAGGGGTCCTTATTACACTGTAATTATGTAATTACACTGTAACAAGTATTGTAATTAATTGTAATAATTCATAGTTACACTGTACTAACAACATGTAACTGGTGGTAATTGCAGTCTGTAATTACAGGGGTGTAACAACGAATGCTACCATGCTTGTTACAAATGTTCAAGTTTCTGATAGCATGCAACAGCAGATTTTTTTTGTTGCTCATAGGTAACTATATATGTAGGTAAAGTAATATATAGGTACACAATAATGACAAGTAAGTACCGCTCAAGAAAACACTTCATTTTTAACTAGTTAAATTCTGTGTAACACCTAGTAAATACATTGTACTTATGCAGATAGTACATGCACAGGTTGTCATATTGGGCAACATACACATTCATTGTAAGTAAATGTTTTCATTATAATCTGGGATGACATGCACATGTGTAGACCCCAGCCAGTGAGGTTGACCTATATCTGATCTGTTTTTGTAAACTCAACCAACTTAACCCAGATCATACGCTTTTGGGAGGCAACTGCTAGCAGCAATATTGAGTGGAGATTTTGAAGAGTGCGCATTCAAGGGTAGGTAAATCGAGGCTATTGACCCTCCAACCTTTCGAATCTTGGACACCCAGGGCATATGTCCATGAGAGAGTACAACCTCTTGACAGTTGTTACTGAATCAGATGCAGCTGAGAAGAAACAAAACACTGAATTGGTGAATTTAGTGGAAACTTGCCCATTTGTAACAAGCATGGTAACAAGCATTTGTTGTTATACTTCCATAATTACAGACTGCAATTACCCCAAGTTACTTGTTGTTATTACAGTGTAATTATTAGTTATTATAATTAACTACAGTACTTGTTACAGTGTAATTACACATGTAATTACACTGTAATAGATCCTTTAAAATGAAGTATTACCAAACACGCAATTCAATCAATTTTATTTTTTATTTTTAAGGCAGCGTATTTACATATCTGGTTGGGATATGTAAGTACGGTCACTGTGGGGATGACGTTGTTGATGCACTTATTAATGAAGCCTGTGACTGATGTGGTAAACTCCTCAATGTTATCGTATGAATCCCGGAACATATTCCAGTATGTGCTAGCGAAACAGTCCTGTAGTTTAGAATCCGCTTCATCGGACCACTTCTGTATTGAACGCGTCACTGGTACTTCCTGTTTGAGTTTTTGCTTATAAGCAGGACTCAGGAGGATAGAGTTATGGTCAGATTTGCCAAATGGAGGGCGAGGGAGAGCTTAGTATGCGTTTCTGTGTGTGGAGTAAAGGTGATATAGAGCTTTGTCGCCTCTAGTTGCACAGGTGACATGCTGGTAAAAATTATGTAAGATTGATTTCAGTTTCCCTGCATTGAAATCACCGGCCACTATTAGCACTGCCTCTGGATGTGCATCTTTTTGTTTGCTTATGGCCCTATACAGTTCGTTGAGTGCGGTCTTAGTGCCAGCATCGGTTTGTGGTGGTAAATATACAGCTACGAAAAATAGTATGGTAAATAGTATGTTCTGCAGCTTATCAATGAGGTATTCTAGCTCAGGATAGCAAAACCTTGAGACTTCCTTAATATTAGCAGTCGTGCACCAGTTGTTGTTAACAAAGAGACACATACCTCCCCCATTAACCTTACCCAAAGCTACCGTTTGGTCATGAAGATGCATAGAAAACTAGCTAGATGTATCCATGTTCTTATTCAGCCACGACTCTGAGAAACATAGGATATTACAATTCTTCAGGTCCCGTTGATAGGATAGTCTTGAACGGAGCTCGTCCAGTTTGTTCTCTAGTGATTCCCTTCCGGAAAAATAACATGATTTCACGTGACATTTCCACATGTGAATTCACATGAAATCATGTGTTTTTGGAACACTTTACATGTGATGATGTGGTTTTTCACATGTGAAATCATGTGAAACCATGTGTTTTGTTTCACATATGGATTTTCACATGATCACATAACCTTTCACATGTGGATAAAATTTTTCACATGAGATTTCAAAGGTGAAACCCTGAAAACAAAATTGAGTCGTTATGATACACACTGTTCTTTCAACGCACAGTGTTTTCAACTTAGATATCGTGTATGTTTATTTATACAGTAATTATTATTCAACGTGTTCTTACCTGGGATTTGAACTCACAACCTCTTTATTCACGGCATGCAGATCCTCCTGCTACGCCACTATGTCTGTGTCAGTTACTGATTTCACCTGTGTTCCTACACTTTGGAAGTAAGTATTCAGACCCCTTGACTTTTCCACATTTTGTTACGTTACAGCCTTATTCTAAAACGGATGAAATTAAATTTTCCCTCATCAACCTACACACAATACCCCATAATGAAAAAGAGAAAACAGGTTTTTAGAAATGTTTGCTAATTGATTAAAAATACAAAACAGAAATACCTTATTTATATACGTATTCAGACCCTTTGCTATGAGTCTCGAAATTGAGCTCATGTGCATCCTGTTAACATTGATCATCCTTGAGATGTTTCTACAACTTGATTGGAGTCTACCTGTGGTAAATTCAATTGATTGGACATGATTTGGAAAGGCACACACCTGTCTATATAAGGTCCCACAGTTGACAGTGCATGTCAGAGCAAAAACCAAGCCATGAGGTTGAAGGAATTGTCCGTAGAGGTCCAAGACAGGATTGTGTCGAGGCACAGATCTGGGGAGGGGTACCAAAACATTTCTGCAGCATTGAAGTTCCCCAAGAACAAAATGGCCTCCATCATTCTTAAATGTAAGCAGTTTGGAACCACCAAGACTCTTCCTATAGCTGGCCACCCAGGCCAAACTGAGCATTCGGAGGAGAAGGGCCTTGGTCAGGGAGGTGACCAAGAACCCGATGGTCACTCTGACAGAGCTCCAGAGTTCCACTGTGGAGATGGGAAAGCCTTCCAGAAGGACAACCGTCTCAGCAACACTCCACCAATCAGGCCTTTATGGTAGAGTGGCCAGACAGAAGCCACTCCTCAGTAAAAGGCACATGACAGCCCGCTTGGAGTTTGCCAAAAGGCACCTAAAGGACTCTCAGACCATGAGAAACAAGATTCTCTGGTCTGAAGAAACCAAGATTGAACTCTTTGGCTTGAATGCGAAGTGTCACGTCTGGAGGAAACCTGGTACCATCCCTACGGTGAAGCATGGTGGTGGCAGCATCATGTTGTGGGGATTCTTTTCAGCGGCAGGGACTGGGAGACTAGTCAGGATTGAGGGAAAGATGAACAGAGAAAAGTACAGAGAGATCCTTGATGAAAACCTGCACCAGAGCGCTCAGGACCTCAGACTGGGGCGAAGGGTCACAACGACCCTGAGCACACAGTCAAGACAACACAGGAGTGGCTTCGGGACAAGTCTCTGAATGTCCTTGAGTGGCCCATCCAGAGCCCGGACTTGATCGAACATCTCTGGAGAGATCTGAAAATAGCTGTGCAACCTGACAGAGCTTGAGCAGATATGCAGAGAAGAATGGGAGAAACTCCCCAAACACAGGTGTGCCAAGCTTGTAGCGTCATACCCAAGAAGACCCGAGCCTGTAATCGCTGCCAAAGGTGCTTCAACAAAGTCCTGAATGAAGGGTCTGAATACTTACAGTTGAAGTCGGAAGTTTACATACACTTAAGTTGGAGTCATTACTAGTTTTTCAACCACTCCACAAATTTCTTGTTAACGAACTATAGTTTGGCAAGTCGGTTAGGACATCTACTTTGTGCATGACACAAGTAATTTTTCCAACAATTGTTTACAGACAGATTATTTAACTTATAATTAATTGTATCACAATTCCAGTGGGTCAGAAGTTTACATACACTAAGTTGACTGTGCCTTTAAACAGCTTGGAAAATTCCAGAAAATGATGTCATGGCTTTAGAAGGTTCTGATAGGCTAATTGACATCATTTGAGTCAATTGGAGGTGTACCTGTGGATGTATTTCAAGTCCTACCTTCAAACTCAGTGCCTCTTTGCTTGACATCATGGGAAAATCAAAAGAAATCAGCCAAGACCTCAGAAGAAAAATGGTAGACCTCCACAAGTCTGGTTCATCCTTGGGAGCAATTTCCAAATGCCTGAAGGTACCACGTTCATCTGTACAAACAATAGTACACAAGTATAAACACCATGGGACCACGCAGCCGTCATACCGCTCAGGAAGGAGATGCGTTCTGTCTCCTAGAGATTAACGTACTTTGGTGCGAAAAGTGCAAATCAATCCCAGAACAACAGCAAAGGACCTTGTAAAGATACTGGAGGAAACAGGTACAAAAGTATCTATATCCACAGTAAAATGAGTCCTATATCGACATAACCTGAAAGGCCGCTCAGCAAGGAAGAAGCCACTGCTCCAAAACCGCCATAAAAAAGCTAGACTACGGTTTGCAACAGCACATGGGACAAAGATCGTACTTTTTGGAGAAATGTCCTCTGGTCTGATGAACCAAAAATTGAACTGTTTGGCCATAATGACCATTGTTATGTTTGGAGGAAAAATGCTGATGCTTGCAAGCCGAAGAACACCATCCCAGCCGTGAAGCACGGGGGTGGCAGCATCATGCTGTGGGGGTGTTTTGCTGCAGGCGGGACTGGTGCACTTCACAAAATAGATGGCATCATGAGGAAGGAAAATTATGTGGATATATTGAAGCAACATCTCAAGACATCAGTCAGGAAGTTAAAGCTTGGTCGCAAATGGGTCTTCCAAATGGACAATGACCCCAAGCATACTTCCAAAGTTGTGGCACAATGGCTTAAGGACAACAAAGTCAAGGTATTGGAGTGGCCATCACAAAGCCCTGACCTCAATCCTATATAACATTTGTGGGCAGAACTGAAAAAGCGTGTGCGAGCAAGGAGGCCTACAAACCTGACTCAGTTACACCAGTTATGTCAGGAGGAATGGGCCAAAATTCAACCAACTTATTGTGGGAAGCTTGTGGAAGGCTACCTGAAATGTTTGACCCAAGTTAAACAATTTAAAGGCAATGCTACCAAATACTAATTGAGTGTATGTAAACTTCTGACCCACTGGGAATGTGATGAAAGAAATAAAAGCTGAGATAAATGATTATCTCTATTATTATTCTTTTTTTTCTTATCTATTTCACATTCTTAAAATAAAGTGGTTATCCTAACCGACTTAAGACAGGGAATTCTTACTAGGATTAAATGTCAGGAATTGTGGCTAAGGTGTATGTAAACTTCCGACTTCAAGTGTATGTAAATCTGATATTTCAATTTTTTATTGTTAATACATTTGCAAAAAAATGTAAGTCTGTTTTTGCTTTGTCATAATGGGGTATTGTGTGTAGTTTGATGAGGGAAAACGTTGTTTTTATAAATTTTAGAATAAGGCTGTAATGTAAAAAAATATATAATGGGTATGAATACTTTCCGAATGCAGTGTAACATTATATTGGTTGCAAGAATTTTGTATAATAAATACAATTTAAAAACTCTACATTTTGAATCCAGCGTTGTGTTGTGTAGCAGTTCATAAACCATGTGCCATGGAATCGGTACATCGAAAATCTCTTCCCAACTATTTTGTAATCTATATGGCACAGCTGTAAATTTTTTGGTCCTTAAATTAAACTGGTATACTTTTTTTTAACACAATTTTCAAAACAAAACAATTTTGGTCTTTAATGCACGGCCGACAGACAAGTTCCTTACTTTCTCCCCCTTACACTTGCCTCTTCCATTTTTGCAGTAATGCTGCAATTAGTTGATTTTAATTTTGAGTAGAGCAGACATTTCCATATATTTTTGTTAGTTGCATGTGTGACATAACTCCACCAGTCCTATTTACTCTCTCAACTACAGAGTTAGTCTTTCAGGAGGCTTGTGACTACGCTGTGATCTGCGCAGTACTCCTGGTGTGCCACGAGACACAGGTAAGGCGTGTCCCAGTGGAGCTGGGGGTGAGGGCACAGGAGCGGGTTGGGTGTTTGTGAGAGAAAGTCCATCACCCTCTGCTGGAACCACTGAATGCCCCTGTTCTTCAGATACTGTTTCCTGTGGGGTTTCAACTTGTATACTACCACCCGCAGCTATTCCATCTGAAAACATGGTATTTTCTTTGTCATAGCACAGGCGGATGTGGTCCTGGTGTCTGCGCATGACTTGACCATCAGTCAGTTTGACCACAAAGGAGACTGGACCACTCTGACTCAGAATGATACCTGGCAACCAGTGTTGGCTGCTTGTGAAGTTGTGGATGTACACAGTGTCATTGGGTTTTAACTGTCTCTCCCTCGCTTGGTGGTCATGTCTCTCTTTTTGTTTCTCCTGCTTTCGTTCAACTGGTGCTTTGATGTCCGGACGCAGTAGATCCAGGTGAGCTTTTGGCTTTCTGCCCATCAACATCTCCGCTGGAGCCTGTCCTGTTGTTGTTTGTGGTGTGATGCGGTACTGGAACAAGAACCGAGAGAGCTTAGTTGTGATGGTTCCCCCAGTCATCCTTTTGAGCCCCTCTTTCAGTGTCTGCACAGCCCGCTCCGCTAAGCCGCTTGAGGCCCGTTGAAACGGAGCACTGCGGACATGGCGAATCCCGTTTCTCCGCATTAATTCTTGGAACAAGTCACAGGTAAAGGTTGTTGCATTGTCAGACACAAGAGAGTCAGGCAGACCATGGGTTGCAAACACCTGCCGAAGCTTTTCGATGGTTGTGGTCGCTGTGATGTTGCTCAGGATGTGAGCCTCCAGCCACTTGGAGTGCGCGTCCACCATGAAAAGGTACATGTGGCCCACAAAAGGGACTGCAAAGTCTATGTGCAGCCTGGACCATGGGCGGTCAGGCCACTCCCACAGATGTAGTGGCGCGGGCGGCACCATCTTCTGGTTGATCTGGCACTCAGAACATGATTCCACTTTGTTTTCTACGTCCTGATCCATGTTAGGCCACCAGATGTAAGATCAGGCTACATTTTTCATCCGGGAGGCACCCAGGTGAGCCTCATGGACCTCATCCATGACTTGTGCACGGCCAGGGGCCAGAACAACCACTCTGGACCCCCAGAGTATGCAGCCATCCTGCACACTCAGCTCAGTTTTGCGCTTTGCATAAGGTCTCAGTCCATCATCCTCTATGACGGAAGGCCAACCCTGCATAAGGAATCTTTTCACTTGGGCCAGGATAGGATCCCGGCCTGTCCACTGTTTTATCTGTTTGGCATTCACAGGTGAGTTTGACAATCTCTCCATTAGGAAAATTGTCTCGGGAGGCACCAAGGTTGTGGCGGGCATCTCTGGTAGCGGGAGACAGCTGAGCGAGTCTGCGTTTGCATTGTCTTTCCCCGCTCTGTACACGATAGTGTACTGGTAAGCTGACAGTGTGAGGGCCCAGCGCTGTATCCTTGCTGAAGCCATGGGAGGAATGCATCTTGATTCACTGAAAAGGCTCATCAGTGGTTTGTGGTCAGTGCATATGGTGAAATGACGACCATAGAGGTACTGATGAAAGCGTTTCACAGCAAAGACTATGGCCAGACCTTCCTAGTCTATCTGTGAATAACCCTTCTTAGCACTCAACAGTGTGCGTGATGCGAATCCAATGGGTTTCTCTGACCCGTCCTCCGTCTGATGAGAGAGTACTGCCTCGACACCATAGGGCGAGGCATCACATGACAGGATGATCTCTTTGTCTTAGTCAAAATGAACCAGCAGTTGTGCTGATTGTAGTTGTGCTTTCACTTCCTTAAAAGCTTTCTCTTGTGCTGGCCTCCACTTCTGTTTACAGTCTTTGTGTAGCAGCTGATAAAGTGGAGCCAACACTGTTGACAGCTCAGGGAGGACACTTGAAACCCTACCTCTTTAAGGAATACCTGGGATAGCATAAAAGTAATCCTTCTACCCCAAATTATGGTGGAAAATAAGTATTTGGTCAATAACAAAAGTTTCTCAATACTTTGTTATATACCCTTTGTTGGCAATGACACAGGTCAAACGTTTTCTGTAAGTCTTCACAAGGTTTTCACACACTGTTGCTGGTATATTTACACCGTTCTTGTGATCATTTTGACCCCACGGGGTGAGATCTTGCGTGGAACTCCAGATCGAGGGAGATTATCAGTGGTCTTGTATGTCTTCCATTTCCTAATAATTGCTCCCACAGTTGATTTATTCAAACCAAGCTGCTTACCTATTGCAGATTCAGTCTTCCCAGCCTGGTGCAGGTCTACAATTTTGTTTCTGGTGTCCTTTGACAGCTCTTTGGTCTTGGCCATAGTGGACTTTGGAGTGTGACTGTTTGAGGTTGTGGACAGGTGTCTTTTATACTGATAACAAGTTCAAACAGGTGCCATTAATACAGGTAATGAGTGGAGGACAGAGGAGCCTCTTAAAGAAGAAGTTACAGGTCTGTGAGAGCCAGAAATCTTGCTTGTTTGTAGGTGACCAAATACTTATTTTCCACCATAATTTGCAAATAAATTCATTAAAAATCCTACAATGTGATTTTCTGGAGAAAAAAAATCTCAATTTGTCTGTTATAGTTGACGTGTACCTATGATGAAAATTACAGGCCTCTCTCATCTTTTTAAGTGGGAGAACTTGCACAATTGGTGCCTGACTAAATACTTTTTTCCCCACTGTATTTATTTATTTATTTATTTATTATTTCAATCCTCTGTTCCTACAATTTGACGTTTGAGCTGCACCCGATCCTATAGCTGTACAGCAAATCAGCAATCTGTTCGCTAGCTCACCCGACCTGTATTGATTGACAATTTGCTGGTCCAATCAGAGTGCCGAGTGTGCGTTTCACTAGCCAATCTGTTGCAGGCTTTTTTGCAAGGGCGATGCTACGGCTACTGTCTCTGGCTGTGTGTAGAGTAATCCACGTAGAATCTGTGCCACAAAATTAGTGACAAAACATTACAAAACCTGGCCAGTCTCAAGTCATCAAATTTGTAACTTGAGTCAGACTCGAGTCCAAGTCATGTGACTCCAGTCCACAACTCTGGAACTGAGTATACCATCATTAGGAACACCTTCCTAATATTGAGTTGTGTCAAGTTGGCTGGATGTCCTTTGGGTGGTGAACCATTCTTGATACACATGAGAAACTGTTGAGCGTGGAAAAACCCAGCAGCGTTGCAGTTCATGACACAAACTGGTGCACCTGGCACCTACTACCATATCACCTGTATTCTCCTGGTCAGTCTATGTCATGGAAAGAGCAGGTGTTCTTAATGTTTTTGAATACTCAGTGTAGATCTATGATATTGGACAGGATTGAATGCAGCCCACCCACTGCAGGGCATACAGTTGGCTCAGATTTGAAATTACATGTATGAACTCCGATACTCAACCACCCACCTCCCTCTTTCTTAGTAAGTCACTCCCATACCCCCCAGCCCACTCACATCTATGCCTCATCTCAAACCCAAATCTTTCTCCCATGATGACTCATCCATCTATGGATTTTGAGTGGGCACTAATGACACTAATGGCTAACTTTGATGTTCAGATATTATTTTTAGTACATAGAAATTATAACTTCCTGGTACTGTACATATTTGAGGTGTGCAAGAATGACGCTGAGACTCAGATTTTTCACTTTAAAAGTATGCCAAAAAAAAAACATTGATTGCAAAGTTAAACAAACCATAAAACTCTATGAACAAGGACTACTTTTAACAATTTCCACAGAAAATTGTACAAAAACACATTTATTCCAATAACAGTGCAGATGTAAAGTTTGGTAAAAGAATGACTGTAAAATCTACTCCGAATTAAGATTCAAAGATCTGCAGAAAGAATGGGGTGTCAGCTATGATATGACACCTTGAGTTAAAAAAAATCTATTTTGGTTATTGAACTACAGTAAGTGAAGTGGATTAACACCCGGTAACAGAATGATGGGTCCCTGATCTATATTATACAGAAATGCATAATTATGAATGTCATTCATAATAGGTAGAAAAATGTAATATCCTCCTTTGCATGTTTGGGTGTTATTCTACACACTGGCTATTATTCTAATGAGCTCCACCACCAAACAAGAACCCATTTGGTTGGTCCGGACCGGACCAAATCTGTACCAATCATAGACGTCTATGTTTCAGTTTGGACATTAGAGCACAGTAGAGTAGAGTAGAGTACAGTACAGTATAGAACAGGACAGCACAGTAAAGTTCAGTGCAATAAAGTACAACACATTCAATCATACTGTTCTATGCTCTAGTGTGCTCTGTTGTACTGTACTAAACTTTACTGTACTGTACTGTATTGTACTGTACTGTCCAAACTTGTGAAACAGACGTCTATGATTGGTACAGATTTAGTCCGGTCCGGACCAACCAAATTTCAACTATATACTTTTCAACATCCATGGACGTCCGGTGCTCAGTGGATGAGAGGGCTGGTTACATTAAATAGAACGCACCATCCAGACCAAAAAAGTAATTTAAATAAGTCCTTATCCAAAACCTTGTTATCACACCATGCAATACTATTCCAATCTCTCCATGTAAGACCATTTAAATAAGAGAGCTGAACAACAGTCTCACCATCGCTCTCTTTCTATCCCTATTCTAAGTCTGCTCTCGGCAGTGCCTGCCACCACCACACTCACAGGATCCTAATATGCTGAGACCTGTGCCCGCTCTGCCAACTATCTCTGCCACCCTCACCACCCAAACCACCAGACACGTGCCAGCACTGGCAACACAGCGTCAAACTGAATGTCACTACCACCGCAACATCCTAGAACTTGGCACATTGGCGCTCTGGCATCGGACATTGTCACCAATAAGACATTCACCCAAGACCTGCGTTGGCATCAAACCTGCATTGGCATCACCGCCTCCCTCCTCTCCTCTATCTTGCCCATGTCAGCAACAAATAGATTAATCAGCCACTTTATCACCCCAGAAGGCAGAGAGGTGAATAAATAAAGAGATATAAAGAGATACAGGACTTGGTAACTGCAAAGAGAAAAGTAGTGCCAAGCACTACTTTTCTCTTTGTTTATGACTCTTTTATTCACTAATGTAACAAACTAAGTGAGTTTTGTCGCTGTCCTCCCGACCAGGGGTGCAAACCTAGGAGTCTGGAACCCTCTGAACAATAACACACTGTCACTCAAAGTCAACCAACAACCGTACTTGCTGACAGAGCAAATGGTTTATGACATCCATTTTAGGAAGTCATCATTTGTCAGACAAAACTCCCTCAGTTGTCAGATAGTTCGCTTGTCACTCTGTGGCCGACAGTCGACTTTAGATCTCACAGAGGGTGATGTCACTGCACGATGGCTGCTACAAGCACACGCCACTAGCTAGCTTGTGATTTCACATCTGCTGCACTAAGCACAAATGTACACACAATGCTAATGCTGACGTTGCAGTAGCCTACTGATGCCACTTCAGATGCTATAAAATCCAATTCAGTTTTACTGGCACCATACTTGTTTTTGCATGCCTCACAATGACATTAACTTTGACAAGGCACAGGTCAAAAACCCTAGCCTACAACGACAGTGACAGTGGCAATGGACAATCTTGATCTTAAGAGAAGGAGTCCACTCCTTCCCCTTCCTTCAGAGTCTAACTACTCATCAGTGATGAACTATCCCATTTCTGTTTGAACTGGAATTCACTGGAACTCAGTCAAACCCCTCTGTTAACCCCCCCCTCCCTCTCACCACCCCCATTAAATCTGTCCTAGTTTGCCACTGCTGCACTTTACCCTGTGAACACTCTCTCTCTACCTCCAAGGATCTGCAGACATTAAACTCAATTAATGTGTGACAGCAGCTCATCCAGGGATACATGCCAGTGAGAGGCTTTCTCTGATGCACAAGGGGATCATATAATGATATGGTCTGTAACTGCATCTCCTACAGAGGGAGAGAGTATATGTTAGCCACACTGTGATATTCATTCATGCTATGTTGATATACTGTATCTATGGATGACTCGGGAATCAGAGAGATGGGCTAAGATCGTTTATTTGACTTCGTCCTTTAGATTGACATATTGTCTTTCTATTTCTCTCTTCTATAGCCCCTACTCTCTTAAAGGCATGTCGACATATCACCATACACCAAGGTTATTATATTAAACTAAAACTGAAGCAAAAATGAAAACAAATCATGACAAAACTATTTAGTAAACTGAAATAAAATAATCAACAAACCCGTTTGAAAAACTACAACTATACTGACTAAAAGAAGACTTTGGGTAAATGCCTTTTTTCTCAAATTGGAGTGGGTCCAGAGTGTCTGGGATGATGGTGTTGATGTGTGTCATGACCAGCCTTTCAAAGCTCTTCATAATTAGAGATGTGAGTTCTACGGGACGATAGTCATTTAGGCAGTTCTTGGGAACAGGAACAATGGTAGTCAGCTTGAAACATGTTGGCATTACAGACTAGGACAAGAAGAGATTGAAAATGTCTGTGAAGACACTTTCTAGCTGGTTCTGCGCATGCTCTGAGAACGCGCCCTGGTATTCTGTCTGGCCCGGCGGCCTTGCCAGTGTCTGGCCCGGCAGCCTTGCGAGTGTTAATCTGTTTAAAAGTTTTACTCACATCGGCCACGGAGAGCGAGAACACACAGTTATCCGGAACAACATGCAAGACTCAGTGTTGTTTTCCTCGAAGCAAGCATAAACGGAATTCAGCTCGTTTGGGAATTCTGAGTCATTGGGCATTTCATGGCTGGGTTTCCATTTGTAATCCGTTATCGTCTGCAAGCCCTGCCACATCCGACGAGCGTTCGAGCCGGTGTAGTAAAATTCCACCTTCCCCCTATATTGTCCTTTTTCATGTTTGACGTCTCGGCGGAAGTCTTAGCTGGCTTTCTTGTATGCGTCCATGTCCGTGGCCTGTTCCTTGTAAGCGGTAGCTCAAGCTTTTAGCCCAGCACGGACACTGCCTGTAATCAATGGTTTTTGGTTTGGATACATTCATATAGTCACTGTGGGGACAACGTCGTCTATGCACTTAAATAAAATAAAATAAAATTGTATTGGTCACATACACATATTTAGCAGATGTTATTGCGGGTTTAGCAAAATGATGGTGTTCCTAGCTCCAACAGTGCAGTAGTATCTAACAATTCACAACAATAAACACAAATCTAAAAGTAAAATAATGGAATTAAGAAATATATAAATAATAGGACGAGCAATGTCGGAGTGGCATTTACTAAAATACAGTAGAATACAATATATACATTCAGTGCCTTGCAAAAGTATTCATCCCCCTTGGCGTTTTTCCTATTTTGTTGCATTACAACCTGTGATTCCGTGTCTATGTACAAAGGGCAGCAGCCTCTAAGGTGCAGAGTTGCAGGGTTGAGTGCAGGGTGCAGGGTTGAGTAACCAGGTGGTAGCTGACTAGTGATGGCTATTTAACAGTTTGATGGCCTTGAGATAGAAGCTGTTTTTCAATCTCTCGGTCCCAGCTTTGATGCACCTATACTGACCTTGCCTTCTGGATGATAGCGGGGTGAACAGGCCGTGGCTGGGGTGGTTGATGTTCTTGATGATCTTTTTGGCCTTCCTGTGACATCGGGTGCTGTAGGTGTCCTGGAGGGCAGGCAGTGTGCCCCCGGTGATGCGTTGGGCAGATCGCACCACCCTCTGGAGAGCCCTGCGGTTGCAGGTGGTGCAGTTGCCGTACCAGGCGGTGATACAGCCTGACAGGATGCTCTCAATTGTGCATCTGTAAAAGTTTGTGAGGGTCTTAGGGGCCAAGCTGAAAAGTTTCAGCCTCCTGAGGTTGAAGAGGCACTTTTGCTCCTTCTTCACCACACTGTCTGTGTGGGTGGACAATTTCAGATTGTCAGTGATGTGTACGCTGAGGAACTTGAAGCTTTCACCTTCTCCACTGCGGTCCCGTCAATATGGATAGGGGCGTGCTCCCTCTACTGTCTCCTGAAGTCCACGATCAGCTCTTTCATTTTGTTGATGTTGAGGGAGAGGTTATTTTCCTGGCACTACTCCGCCAGGGCCCTCACCTCCTCCCGGTAGGCTGTCTCGTCATTGTTGGTAATCAGGCCTACTACTGTTGTGTCGTCTGCAAACTTGATGATTGAGTTGGAGGCGTGACTGATGTGGTAAACTCCTCAATGCTATTGGATAAATCCAGTAACATATCCCAGTTCATACTAGCGAAACAGTCTGCTTCATCGGACCACTTCTGTATTGAGCGCGTCACTGGTACATCCTGTTTGTGTTTCTAAACAGGAAGCAGGAGGATAGAGTCATGGTCTGATTTGCAGAAGGGAGGGCGAGGGAGGGCCTTGTATGCGTTTTTATGGGTAGAATATTAGTGGTCTAGAGTTTTAGCTCCCATTGTGGCGCAGGAGACGTGTTGGTTAAAGTGAGGTAGAATGGTTTTAAGTCTCCCCGCATTAAAGTCTCTGCCCACAAGAAATACTGCCTCTGGGTGTGCAGTTTCTTGTTTGTTTATGGCCCCATACAGTTCGTTGAGTGCCAAAGTGGTGTTGGCTTGTGGTGGGATGTAGACAGCCGGGATAATTACCCTCTTGATAGATATAAACGTCTGCACCTTAACATGAGGTATTCTATATCAGGTGAGCAAAAGCTAGAGATTTCCTTCACAACAGGTAAATGTGGCCAGGAGATGGTGATGTTTCAAATAGGCCTAGCTTGTGCATCACTATCACTAGCTAACAGGGAAAGAATCTGCTAGGTAGCTAACTTGATTCTTCTTACATGTACTACTGAAGGTAAAAAGCATTGGATTGGTATAAACATGGGCGAGAGAGTTTCCTTTCACCATATTTTTTGCAGCAGTCTCGGCGCTATTCCTTTTAAATCCAAGTCTCATTGAGATTGATTTTATGATTTTAACTTAACCTAACCTATGAACCATCACCTTATGTATTAGTGCCCCCCAGTTGCAAGAAGTGACAGAAGTGACGGGGCGGCAGGTAGCTTAGTGGTTAAGAGCGTTGTGCCAGTAACCGAAAGGTCGCTGGTTCTAATCCCCGAGCCGACTAGGTGAAAAATCTGTCGATGTTGAGCAAGGCACTTAACCTTAATTGCTCATGTAAGTCGCTCTGGATAAGAGCGTCTGCTAAATGATATATAAAAAAAAATATATATATATAACGTAACAAAATGTGGAAAAAGTCAAGGGGTCTGAATACTTTCCGAAGGCACATATATATATACACAAAGGGAAAGGAAGGATATTTACTTTGGGCCTGTCCAACAGTTCAAAGTACCTCTCTCACCACCCACACATCAACCCTTCCTTCTCCTCTTCCCTCACCCCATCACGACGGGTACAGGGACAATGGTGGACATCTTGAAGCATGTGGGGATCACAGACAGGGAGTGGTTGAATATGTCCGTGAACACCCCAACCAGCTGGTCTGCACATGCTCTGAGGATGCGGCCGGGGGATACCGTCTGACCCGACTGCTTTGAAAGTATTCAAACGCTTGAAGGTTTTACTCACGTCGGCCACAGAGATCGAGAGCTCACAGTCCTCTACAGCAGCGGGGGCCCTCGTCTTGGAATGGAGAATAACAAGTAAACTAGTGTTCGATACCCGCGAGTGAGACAGGAGATATGATAATAGAATTTCGGTAACATCAGATTATCTTTGTAGGCTCGGCCCTAAACTATGTGCTGTCTGATACCTCTGGCTGTCAGCCCTTCCCCCGTCAAAGGGACAAAAAGTATCTCTCTCTCTCTGTTACAGTATCCAGAGGACTGACTACAGAAATGTGACCTAGATACCAAACATGGATGCATTTGTGTTATCCTATCTGAAACTTGTTCACTGAGGATAACTCTGATGCTATCTATATGGATGTGTGATCTCTGTGGTAACTTGTATCTGTCCAGGGTAAACTTTAAATTACTCCTCTCAGGAATTCTGTCTTATTTACATCGGTCTCATCCCCCACACAAGCATTTAGATTGGGCCTTACTGTAAACTTGGTATCGTTTGATTGGTCAATGGTGGTTGGTTTTGGGTTGAGAAGGTTACACCTTTAGATTTTATAATTGGAATGGAGGTCTGTTATTCTCTCTCTTATCCTGTATCCTCTCCATTGGAGAAAGGTTGTATGATCAATTCTCATTTTGTAAGCTTCTAGGCCTCTGGCCAAGTAGGAATCTATTTTTTCATAATTTGTCTTGTAAGTTAACCTTAGCAATGTCAGCATTGCCTTGTAACTTAAGCTTTATGCCTTGTATGTGAATCCATTCATTTTACAAAGTTATTAAATAATACTTGCTTTAAATAATACTTGCTTTGATATTCGCTTTTCATGGCCCTTTTTTTATCTTAGTCAGCTAAACGCATAATACTTGATTGCACATGGTTTTACTAGTATAATGTTAATTGGAGCCAGATATTCAGTTTAATAGACTTTGATCATATTAATTGCATAGTCTTATTTTGAGTCGCATGTGAGGTAAATATAATATACATACACTACCAGTCAAAAGTTTGGACACACCTACTCATTCAAGGGTTTTTCTTTATTTTTACTCTTTGTTACATTGTAGAATAATAGTGAAGACATCAAAACTATGAAATAACACATATGGAATCATGTAGTAACCAAACAAGTGTTAAACAAATCAAAATATATTTTATATTTGAGATTCTTCAAATAGCCACCCTTTGCCTTGATGACAGCTTTGCACACTCTTGGCATTCTCTCAACCAGCTTCATGAGATAGTCACCTGGAATGCATTTCTATTAACAGGTGTGCCTTCTTAAAAGTTAATTTGTGGAATTTCTTTCCTTCTTAATGCGTTTCAGCCAATCAGTTGTGTTGTAGGGGGTAGGGGGGGTATACAGAAGATAGCCCTATTTGGTAAAAGACCAAGTCCATATTATGGCAAGAACAGCTCAAATAAGCAAAGAGAAACAACAGTCCATCATTACTTTAAGACATGAAGGTCAGTCAATATAGAACATTTCAAGAACTTTGAACGTTTCTTCAAGTGCAGTCGCAAAAACAACCAAGCGCTATGATGAAACGGGCTCTCATGAGGACCACCACAGGAATGGAAGACCCAGAGTTACCTCTGCTGCAGAGGATAAGTTCATTAGAGTTACCAGTCTCAGAAATTGCAGCCCAAATAAATATTTCAAAGAGTTCAAGTAACAGACACATCTCAACATCAACTGTTCAGAGGAGGCTGTGTGAATCAGGCCTTCATGGTTGAATTTCTGCAAAGAAACCACTAATAAAGGACACCAATAATAAGAAGAGACTTGCTTGGGCCAAGAAACACGAGCAATGAACATTAGACCGGTGGAAATTTGGAGATTTTTGGTTCCAACTGCCGTGGCTTTGTGAGACACGGTGTGGTTGAACGGATGATCTCCGCATGTGTATTTCCCACCGTAAAGAGGGGGTACACAGCCATTATTCAAACCGATGTGAATTCTCTCTGGAGATTTGTTATTATTTTCTATTTATGTTTTTTCTTTGATTTATACAGGGTGGGTCACCATTGAGACCAGGGTCTCATTTGCAAGGGATCCCTTTGAACATGAACATACAATAAATGTGACTAGTTTCAGGAAACTAGGTGTATGTCGCACGTCACTACTTCACAGGAGAGGCATTTGAACGTAAACATATATATTTTTTATCCAAATACATTTTTTTGGCAGAAATGCCTTCTGGAACATGTGAACTTCCATGTGCCTTAATAACAAACTTTTATTCCATCTGTAAATACAAATAAAATTGTTAAATTACGAGCTTAGTTGGTTGAGCCACAGAAAAAGACAGGAACCTTTCCGCTAGCCATGATTGGCTGAGATAATGGATGGGCTGGACATGCCAGGAGATGAGTTTGGATTGGTCTGCCATGTAGCCTGCTTCTGTTTATAACATGAGCTGCTCAGTATGTGTTGATAGTCCTTTCTACCGCGTCATTTTTGAAATAAATAGCGTTAGCCATCGAGAACTACAAATGTTTTGCTACTTTTCTCAACAACATTGATGCCCTTAGTTTAGCAGGTGCTATCGACAGATCAGTTGGAAAAAGTGATTTGCTACTTTCTGCACATGCCAGTATGTGTTGATAGTCCTTTCTACCGCGTCATTTTTGAAATAAATAGTGTTAGCCATCGAGAACTACAAATGTTTTGCTACTTTTCTCAACAACATTGATGCCCTGAGTTTAGCAGGTGCTATCGACAGATCAGTTGGAAAAAGTGATTTGCTACTTTCTGCACATGCCACGGTCAGTGTGAACTGGAGTGACTTGACACAACACTGGCCAAACAAGATGTAACTACAAACAAAACAGAGTTAAATGGTTCCAGTCTGCCGTGAAGTGTTCATCCCATGTATACGGGTAACAGTCTAGCTACATCTTCCGATATTATACGTTTCTAATTTAGTCAGAAAGTCATTTTCATTGCAAGTTAATGCGTACTGTTCGCTAGCTAGCGAACGTTAGCTTGCTGGCTCGCTAGCTAACGTTACGTGTATGATCTGTGTAGTAATATTATTTGAATCAGCAATCCATTTGCATTCTTAGTTATGGCCTAATGTTAGCTAGGTAACATTGAACCTGGTTGGTTAGCTTTAGCTACCTGGAGATTCATACTACAGCTATGACAATGTTTGTATTGGTTGGTAGTTGTATGAGTTGGGATTATGCCAGTTCATTGTTTAGCTAGCTATATAGCTACATGTCTGAACAAAAGACTACATGTATAAAGAAAACACTTCGCCAGATGATTACATGACCCATCAAGTTAGTCAGGTGTGTCTGGGGGTGATTATGGCCATCTATTGTATTTCATGTGTACATGTCTAGACAATAGTGACCCACACTTAGCTAGATGTGGCTGGGGGTTGGTTATAGCATTTCGTTCACATGACCCTTCAATTTAGACAAGTGTGTCAGGTAAACGTAATCTAATAATTATAAAATATTGATAACATATTTTTATCTGGGCACTTTCTGTTTTTGATATTGCTACTATGCAAGTAAACATTTCACTGTACTGTTTACACATATTGTATCCTGTGCATGTGACAAATCAACTTTTGATTTTATTTGATATACAGTGTCTTGCAAAAGTATTCACCCCCCTTGGCATTTTTCCTATTTTGTTGCCTTTCAACCTGGAATTAAAACTGATTTTTGGGGGGTTAGTATAATTTGATTTACACAACATGCCTACCACTTTGAAGATGCAAAATCTTTTTTCTTGTGAAACAAACAAGAAATAAGACAAAAAAACTGAAAACTTGAGTGTGCATTACTATTCACCCCCGCAAAATCAATACTTTGTGGAGCCACCTTTTGCAGCAATTACAGCTGCAAGTCTCTTGGGGTATGTCTCTATAAGCTTGGCACATCTAGCCACTGGGATTTTTGCCCATTCTTCAAGGCAAAACTGCTCCAGCTCCTTCAAGTTGGATGTGTTCCGCTGGTGTACAGCAATCTTTAAGTCATACCACAGAGTCTCAATTGGATTGAGGTCTGGGCTTTGACTTGGCCATTCCAAGACATTTAAATGTTTCCTCTTAAACTACTTGAATGTTGCTTTAGCAGTATGCTTAGGGTCATTGTCCTGCTGGAAGGTGAACCTCCATCCCAGTCTCAAATTTCTGGAAGACTGAAACAGGTTTCCCTCAAGAATTTCCCTGTATTTAGCACCATCCATCATTCCTTCAATTCTGACCAGTTTCCCAGTCCCTGCCGATAAAAATAACATCCCCACAGCATGATGCTGCCACCACCATGCTTCACTGTGGGGATGGTGTTCTCGGGGTGATGAGAGGTGTTGGGTTTGCACCAGATATAGCGTTTTCCTTGATGGCCAAAAAACTTAATTTTAGTCTCATCTGACCAGAGTACCTTCTTCCATATGTTTGGGGAGTCTCCCACATGCCTTTTGGCGAACACCAAACGTGTTTGCTTATTTCTTTCTTTAAGCAATGGCTTTTTTCTGGCCACTCTTCCGTAAAGCCCAGCTCTGTGGAGTGTACGGCTTAAAGTGGTCCTATGGACAGATACTCCAATCTCCGCTGTGGAGCTTTGCAGCTCCTTCAGGGTTATCTTTGGTCTCTTTGTTGCCTCTCTGATTAATGCCCTCCTTGCCTGGTCCTTGAGTTTTGGTGGGAGGCCCTCTCTTGGCAAGTTTGTTGTGGTGCCATATTCTTTCCATTTTTTTATAATGGATTTAATGGTGCTTCGTGGGATGTTCAAAGTTTCTGATATTTTTTTATAACCCAAACCTGATCTGTACTTCTCCACAACTTTGTCCCTGACCCGTTTGGAGAGCTCCTTGGTCTTCATGGTGCCGCTTGCTTGGTGGTGCCCCTTGCTTAGTGGTGTTGCAGACTCCACTAAGCCTTTCAGAACAGGTGTATAAATACTGAGATCATGTGACGGATCATGTGTATGCACTCACTAACTGTAAGTCGCTCTGGATAAGAGCGTCTGCTAAATTACTAAAATGTAAATGTAAACTTAGATTGCACACAGGTGGACTTTATTTAACTAATTATGTGACTTCTGAAGGTAATTGTTTGCACCAGATCTTATTTAGGGGCTTCATAGCAAAGGGGGTGAATACATTTGAACGCACCACTTTTCCGTTATTTATTTTTTAGAATTTCACTTCACCAATTTGGACTATTTTGTGTATGTCCATTACATAAAATCCTAATAAAAATCAATTTAAATTACAGGTTGAAATGCAACAAAATAGGAAAAACTCCAAGGGGGATGAATACTTTTGCAAGGCACTGTAGTGTGTGTTTACCAGAGACGGTAATGTGAAGAACAACATGACCTGCACCAAAGTCAGATTAGGATATAGCCCAAGGATTAGATAAAGTGTATTTTTACCTGCAGTTATTCCCTATTGTAGGCTACTACTTTCACCACTTTTAGTCATGAACTCTTTGGTTGTTTACTAATTTAATCACTCTGTTTACCAATTGCCTCACATGTGAATCCTTAAAGAGATGGGTGGGGCTAAGGCTTAAGAGGGTGTGAACGATGCTGAATGGGTTTAGACAAAGAAGAGCTCTCCAGTAGGTGTACCAAAATATTCAAGGGCCATTTTCTCAAAAGTGGGGTTACAAGTTTATCAACTTTCAAAACAGAATTACTTTCCCATTGTTCTTCAACTGCACTGTATGCTACATAAGACCGAATCTTGGCGGGCGGTCACAAATAATATCAATACAATAAATACAACAAGATTAATCAAAACAAACACAACTCTCACATATCACCTCCCTTAAACTCGATCTAAAATGTCCAATGGAGACCAGCGTGTCTATTTTCAAGGTGGCCTGAAGGCTATTCCATGAGCTGGGGGCATAAAAACGAAAAGCATTTTTTCTCCAGGTCAGTGGAGACCCGCGGGACCTCCAGAACCAGTCAATCCAGAGAGTGGGTCTGGAAATGGCTGGATCTCCAGTTAATACGTGAGCTGAGGTAGTGGGGGAGTCTCTGAAGAACTGCTTTATATACAAAAAGTAGCCAATGCTGGGCCCTTCTGGTAGTCAGAGACTCCCAGCCAACAGAACTATACAAAATGCAGTGATGTGTACTTTCCGCTTCTCTGGTGATATCTTTTTGGTAGGGCTCCCTTGATGAATGGAACTGCTTCGGGTAATCCAAACAAAGGATCTGGAAAGTCTAATTTGTGGTGAGTAACCGCTGAAGTGCTTGTCGGTCATAGGAAATAATACCAGAAACTAAGGTAAAATATTATGCTAATACAAACAAAAGACTGCAAAGTTGGCTCGGGGCAACCATCAACGGTGCCATCCTGTTAAGGCCAAATCTAAGTGGAAGGAGATTTACATTTCAACTAGCTCTCACAGTCTCACGTCAGAATTAGACGATCATCCATGTTTCTCAAACGTCACATTTCGAAATTGTTGCAAAAGTCAAATTTAAAGGGTTTAAGGTTAAGTTTAGGCATTAACTGTGAAATCTGAAGGTTAAGCATTGACTCCGAATGGTTAAGGGTTAAGGTTTGGGATAGGCTTCAAACAAAAATCTAAAAAACTGGAATCAGAGACAGATGCTTACATCCATCCGCCATCCCTGTCCACAATGCGTTAGCAAAACGGAAACCAACTTGAAGGTAACAGCGCTCACTGTTGCCCCTAGTGGACGGTTTCCACGTCATCTCCCGAAGTCGTCAGACATGGATGGACGTCAAATACTGACTGTTACGTTTACATTGTATTTACACAGGCAGCTCAATTTTGCTATTTTTCCCCAATTATTGGCAAAAAAGCTGATCTGATTGTTCAAAAGACCAATTAGTGGAAATATATCAGATTTGAGCTGCCTATGTAAATGCAGCCAAAGTGAACTTCTTCTTTTAAATCTTCTCCTCCCTTGTTAACAGAGTCGAGCTGAACCGTAGTCCAAGCTGAATACACACACTGACACAAACAAACAGACATGCGCTCACTCACACACTCACTCATACACACAGACGCACGCACACACACACACACACACACACACAAACACACACACACGGCAAGTCAACCCAAGACGTCACCCCAATATGGAAGCGATGCTGCCTGTTTCACCCCTAATAATAACTAATTGGCCATCAGTGGTCATTGATTAATGGAGACCTGTAGAGGCATTAAAACTTAGAAGTGGTGTGTGCATATGCATGTGTGTGCATGTGTGATTAATGGCGACGCTTACAACGTGGCATTAGCCGGATGGCAAGTGTGGATATAGCAGGAAATCAGTTGAAACACACACACACACACACACACACACACACACACACACACACACACACACACACACACACACACACACACACACACACACACACACACACATCCACCAATTATTCCTCCATACTCTCTAATCTACACAGAACTCCACCTGTCATAAACCTCTCTCATCTCATTAGCATATTGAGCAACAGTCTCACAGTATCACTGCAGAATCCGATGTTTGTCCATAAACGTAGGGATATGGACAGGGCTAAATTGTAATGTTTCTTACAGAAGAAATATGAAAGCATATGCATAACCATGGTAGCAATTGAAAGGGTACAGTTTGGAGATAATGGGGAAAGGTGAGGGCACAATAATAAATATGACACAAGAATGAATCCAAACATTACACTGTTGATTTTATGTGCATTTTAAATTTACTGTACTTTTTGCCGCATTTGTTGATAACAATATCTGAAAATACTCTGGATAGATTCAGTAACATGATAAGAATATTCCTGGAAAATGTGGGGCAGGTGCAACATAAGACAAAAAAATGGTTTGAGTGAGAGGACTAACTGGTGTATCCAAGTGGACACACACCTCTCCAAAGTATGCACAGTCCCTAAGTAATTTCAATGCACTTTTATGACTCAAAGAAGAGTCTTCAACTATAAGGTGCTTTTTTGAGCTCTCCTACCTGTGCAGTTGAGGAACTAGAGCAAGCACACTTGTAGTTAATGTATTTTGGTTAGAACACAACCCTGCATCCCCGCCACACACAATTACTGTTGTTGTTTATGCAATCCAAAAACTGCCCATTATAAATCACTATCTGGGTCAGATGGGCATCATTTGAAAGCTTGTTCTATTGCCAACATGACTAGCTAAGTTAAAAATGAGATATTACAATGTTAGGCTTTCACAGTGCAATTCAAGTAAACCGATCGTAATTTGGGTGCGCAATTCTTTTCAGAACAACCTAGGGTAGGACGCCTTGTCATCTTGTAACTGTACATCAAGCATAGCAATCATATAAATGCTGACACTGTATATGACATGGTTTTATGCTATGGAAATGTGAAGTGCACATTTGGACTCATGGGTGTTTGGCTTGCTTCTACGACATCAAAGCAGAATTTATTATAATCCTCAACATCTCATCTTTCAAAATACATAGAGTCCTCTTAATTTTGAGCATTTCCCTCACTCAGACAACCAAAAATGTTGCGGGAGGGATGGGGGCAACTTCTTGTCGCGCGAGGTGCTCAAGTTCAGAACGTCTGTCAGTCAAAACCCATACAGAGCTGTGTAGCGCAGAGCCAGAGCTCTGACGTCATGTGTAGCATGTTACTGTATAGCCACTGCAATCCAGAAAAAATTCAGAGACCACTGCAAAATTATCAGTTTCTTTTTACTATTTATAGGTATGTGTTTGGGTGAAATTAACATTTTTGTTTTATTCTATAAACTACTGACAACATTTCTCCCAAATTCCAAATAAAAATATTGTCATTTAGAGCATTTATATGCAGAAAATGACAACTGGTCAAAATAACA
Organism: Coregonus clupeaformis; assembly: GCF_020615455.1. Taxonomy (NCBI): domain Eukaryota; kingdom Metazoa; phylum Chordata; class Actinopteri; order Salmoniformes; family Salmonidae; genus Coregonus; species Coregonus clupeaformis. The sequence goes on along the minus strand of NC_059218.1, from coordinate 8,136,376 downwards.
AAAAAGATGCAGTGTTGTCAGACCTCGAATAATGCAAAGAAAATAAGTTAATGTTCATTTTTAAACAACACAATACTAATGTTTTAACTTAGGAAGAGTTCAGAAATCAATATTTGGTGGAATAACCCTGATTTTCAATCACAGCTTTCATGCGTCTTGGCATGCTCTCCACCAGTCTTTCACATTGATGTTGGGTGACTTTATGCCACTCCTGGCACAAAAATTCAAGCAGCTCGGCTTTGTTTAATGGCTTGTGACCATCCATCTTCCTCTTGATCACATTCCAGAAGTTTTCAATGGGGTTCAGGTCTGGAGATTGGGCTGGCCATGACAGGGTCTTGATCTGGTGGTCCTCCATCCACACCTTGATTGACCTGACTGTGTGGCATGGCGCATTGTCCTGCTGGAAAAACCAATCCTCAGAGTTGGGGAACAATGTCAGAGCAAAAGGAAGCAAGTTTTCTTCCAGGACAACCTTGTACATGGCTTGATTCATGTGTTCTTCACAAAGACAAATCTGCCTGATTCCAGCCTTGCTGAAGCACCCCCAGATCATCACCGATCCTCCACCAAATTTCACAGTGGGTGCGAGACACTGTGGCTTGTAGGCCTCTCCAGGTCTCTGTCTAACCATCAGACGACCAGGTGTTGGGCAAAGCTGAAAATTGGACTCATCAGAGAAGATGACCTTACTCCAGTCCTCTACGGTCCAATCCTTATGGTCTTTTGCAAACCTCAGCCTGGCTCTTCTTTGCTTCTCATTGATGAAGGGCTTTTTTCTAGCTTTGCACAACTTCAGCCCTGCCCCTAGGAGCCTGTTTCGAACTTGATATCATCCTACGGTTGTTGAGTGACATTCAAATGAGTTGGCGGTCATCCTGGTCAGTAGAGAGTCGTTTTGGCGGTCATCCCGGTCAGTAGAGAGTTGTTTTCGCCCTCTACCGGTCTGTAGCTTTGTTGTCCCCAATGTCTGCTGCTTGAACTTGTTCTTATGAACCGCAGTCATTGAAATTTTAAGGATGGAAGCAACCTGACGCTCACTGTATCCCTCTGCCAGTAAAGCCAGAATTGAACCCTTCTTTTCCTCACTCAAAACATTCCTTTTCAACTCTTTTGGCATGGTCAATAGTTCTTTTTTGATTAATATTACTTTTGAGGTACTATTAGCACTGTTTTTGCCATCCAGCTGGTCCTATTGCAAGAGGATAGTGATGACCACAGCAGTGGTTTTTATACTTTTCCTCGTTAAATAAGATTTGGTTCAGGTGATCACCTAATCAGTACCTAATTCAGTAGAATGAGGTGTGCCTGTGTTGGAATTCAACAGACACTGGAATGGAATGGCTGTCATACATGTAGAGATGCTGATTTAAGAAAAATGTGCAGTGGTCTCTTCATTTTTTTCCAGAGCTGTAGGCGTTTATCAGTGCCCAAATCTGCCATTTTCAACCTGTGTACAGGTACGAGTGTAAAGGGCTAAGTTTTAGGACAGGGTTAAAGAAAAAAGGAAAAGATGAGTGCCTAGCACTGGGATTGAACATGCGACCCTCATGGCTTACGCCTATCCCCCCTCCCCGTCCACACTGCCCTAGCAAACCCCAAGCCCATTTGATGGTAATAGCACTCACCGTTGCCCCTAGTGGATGGTTTTGAAGTCATCTCCCGATGTCCTGCTTACCTGGACGGACGTCAAATTTCGCAGTGGATCTTGAGTGACCTGATAGCTGGAGAGGCTCTATCGATCCTCTACTAGAGGCTTCTGTAAGTAGCAGCAGCAGCGGCATGGCCATAGTACACACTAGTCCCAGTCTCTCTGACCTCTATGTAAATAACTCACAATGGGCATCCTGCTGCATTATTCCAGGAATTCCAATCAAAGTGAATAACCATTCCAACAACATGTCATTTTGTTTTCATTTTCACATCCAGAGAGACTTACCAGGTGTTTCATTTGCCAGGTTAATTTCTTTGACTTTGAAACAAAAATATAATTTCAAATCAAATACCTGAGAGCTTTTGATGATGTAATATCTGAAACGCGGCCAATTCAGTTCAGTCTTCACAGATAAGAATGTTGGAGAGTGGAGAGTGTGGTATGAGTTTGTTTGACTGTAAGGTCAACTCAGTAACCAATGACCCTGACAGGTGAGTCAAAGTGTAGTCAGTGAGTCTGTTTTTTGTTTTTTTTATACATTTGCAAAAATCTTAAAACCTGTTTTCGCTTTGTAATTATGGGGTAGTGCGTGTAGATTGATGAGGAAAACAATTAATTTAATCAATTTTAGAATAAGGCTGTAACGTAACAAAATGTGGAAAAAGTCAAGGGGTCTGAATACTTTCAGAATGTACTGTATACACTGAACACCTTCCTAGTATTGAGTTGCACCCCCTTTTGCCCTCAGAACAGCATCAATTCATTGGGTCATGGACTCTACAAGGTGTCGAATGCGTTCCACAGGAATGCTGGCCCATGTTGACTCCAATGCTTCCCACAGTTGTGTCAAGTTGGCTGGATGTCCTTTGGGTGGCAGACCATTCTTGATACACATGAGAAACGGTTGAGCATGAAAAACCCAGCAGCGTTGCAGTTCTTGACACACTCAAACCGATGCGCCTGGCACCTACTACCATATCCCGTTCAAAGGCACTTAAATCTTTTGCCTTGCCCATTTACCCTCTGAATGGCACACATACACAATCCATGTCTCAATTGTCTCAAGGCTTAAAAATCCTTATTTAACCTGTCTCCTCCCCTTTATCTATACTGATTGAAGTTGATTTAAAAGTGACATCAATAAGGGATTATAACTTTCACCTGGATTCACCTGGTCAGTCTATGTCATGGAAAGAGCAGGTGTTCCTAATATTTTGTACACTCAGTGTAGATGCTTCTGCATAATGACACTGTGATTCAACCAATGTTTTTCAACACCCTCAGGATGCTTCCAGCTTGTGTCAAAACATTGGTTGAATCATGAGTGGATCTGCATTATTCCTGTTTTGTTGTTGTGGCTGTGCAGTGTCAAAACCTTGGTCCCTGGACCGTCACTGGTCCCTGGAATGTTGTTAAGAGGTCCTTCAGATGGTTAGCTGACACTGACACCAATTTAACCAGTTCTCAAGGGTTCGTTTTAATATAAGTGGTCATTCAAGGAGTGGAACCATAACTTGCGGTTCCCTTGTACGCAAACAGTTGACAAAGACGGCTCTATGGGTTGTTATCATCAAGCTCAATAGATGGTAGAAAGACAAGTGTCATCCGGGTGGGTTGCAGACTGCAGCAGTTAAAAATCTAGAGGTGCACGACAACGTCAATGAATGACACTTTGTCTTTTCTACCATAAATTGAGCTTAATTGTGCTTACAGACTTACAGTGGGGGAAAAAAGTATTTAGTCAGCCACCAATTGTGCAAGTTCTCCCACTTAAAAAGATGAGAGAGGCCTGTAATTTTCATCATAGGTACACGTCAACTATGACAGACAAAATGAGAAAAAGAAATCCAGAAAATCACATTGTAGGATTTATTATGAATTTATTTACAAATTATGGTGGAAAATAAGTATTTGGTCAATAAAAAAAGTTTCTCAATACTTTGTTATATACCCTTTGTTGGCAATGACACAGGTCAAACATTTTCTGTAAGTCTTCACAAGGTTTTCACACACTGTTGCTGGTATTTTGGCCCATTCCTCCATGCAGATCTCCTCTAGAGCAGTGATGTTTTGGGGCTGTCGCTGGGCAACACAGACTTTCAACTCCCTCCAAAGATTTTCTATGGGGTTGAGATCTGGAGACTGGCTAGGCCACTCCAGGACCTAGAAATGTTTCTTACGAAGCCACTCCTTCATTGCCCGGGCGGTGTGTTTGGGATCATTGTCATGCTGAAAGACCCAGCCACGTTTCATCTTCAATGCCCTTGCTGATGGAAGGAGGTTTTCACTCAAAATCTCACGATATATGGCCCCATTAATTATTTCCTTTACACTGATCAGTCGTCCTGGTCCCTTTGCAGAAAAACAGCCCCAAAGCATGATGTTTCCACCCCCATGCTTCAGAGTAGGTATGGTGTTCTTTGGATGCAACTCAGCATTCTTTGTCCTCCAAACACGACGAGTTGAGTTTTTACCAAAATGTTCTATTTTGGTTTCATCTGACCATATGACATTCTCCCAATCCTCTTCTAGATCATCCAAATGCACTCTAGCAAACTTCAGACGGGCCTGGACATGTACTGGCTTAAGCAGGGTGACACGTCTGGCACTGCAGGATTTGAGTCCCTGGCGGCATAGTGTGTTACTGATTGTAGACTTTGTTACTTTGGTCCCAGCTCTCTGCAGGTCATTCACTAGGTCCCCCCGTGTGGTTCTGGGATTTTTGCTCACCGTTCTTGTGATCATTTTGACCCCACGGGGTGAGATCTTGCGTGGAGCCCCAGATCGAGGGAGATTATCAGTGGTTTTGTATGTCTTCCATTTCCTAATAATTGCTCCCACAGTTGATTTCTTCATACCAAGCTGCTTACCTATTGCAGATTCAGTCTTCCCAGCCTGGTGCAGGTCTACAATTTTGTTTCTGGTGTCCTTTGACAGCTCTTTGGTCTTGGCCATAGTGGAGTTTGGAGTGTGACTGTTTGAGGTTGTGGACAGGTGTCTTTTATACTGATAACAAGTTCAAACAGGTGCCATTAATACAGGTAACGAGTGGAGGACAGAGGAGCCTCTTAAAGAAGAAGTTACAGGTCTGTGAGAGCCAGAAATCTTGCTTGTTTGTAGGTGACAAAATTATTATTTTCCACCATAATTAGCAAATAAATTCATTAAAAATCCTACAATGTGATTTTCTGGATTTTTTTCTCTCAATTTGTCTGTCATAGTTGACGTGTACCTATGTTGAAAATTACAGGCCTCTCTCATCTTTTTAAGTGGGAGAACTTGCACAATTGGTGGCTGACTAAATACTTCTTTCCCCCACTGTAGTTATTTTACGAGACTTATAGCCTACGTTGGCAGAATGTTTGAGATTGTCTTACCTTGTGTAGATGATGTGTATGAGAACACTTTTTCCAAGGGTCGGTCTGTCTATGGTGTGGCCATCTGCTGCTGCTTGTCTTCAAAAGCATCCTTAAAACCTCATAACCCCACCACTCACCACTTCAACCACCACACACACACACGCAAACACACAGACATGGTCCCTCAGGTCGAACCCAGTCAGTGGTTGATACACACATGTTCCAACCTGCTCCCACACACTCCTCTCAGCTGTGTCTACTGCAGTTCTGTTTAAATAGGGTTTAATATGTTTAAACAGCAGACCTATTCTACCATAGCTTCAAATGGCCCCAGAGACAGTCTTGTATGTTCACCTTAATGAAGACCTTTTATTCCCTACCTCTATAGCACACTTTCTATATCTATGAGGATAGCCTAAGTCAACTATCAAATCAAATGTTATTTGTCACATGCGCCGAATACAACAGGTGTAGACCTTACCGTTAAATGCTTACTTACAAGCCCTTAACCAACAATGCCTTTTTAAGAAAAAAAAGAGTTAAGAAAAAGATGTACTAAATAAACTAAAGTAAAAAATAAAAGAGCAACAATAAAATAACAATAACAAGGTTATATACAGGGGGTACTGGTACTGAGTCAATGTGCGGGGGTACAGGTTAACTATGTGGGTAATGATAAGGAGTACTGGACTCAATGCAATAAAGCATGGACATTTTCATTATTGAATGGTTGGGGAGCAATTCATGATTCACGTCTTCTACCTCCTCTCTCTCTCTCCCTCACTCTGTAGGTTATATTGAGTAGATATTATAATATAGGGCTTACATGTCATTTTGTCGAGCAAAACCTTTTGTGGAAGGTACTATGCAGCGCACAGACCCCCCCTCCAGCACTCAACTTAATCGAGATACATCAAGTTTCCTTGTAGTCCTATTTGGCGGGGAAACTGTGAAGCCAGCTTTATAGCCTATTGCTTGTTTCTGTTTATGAGTATTTTATTAAAGAATGTGAAACAATGTTGTGTCTGTTTGCTGATTTTCATTAAATTATGCATTCCAATTCAATCAAGTTACAATTATCAGCGTTGGTATTGACATCAGTGAGCAGGCTTTCTGAGTGATGAGAGACACATGGGTAGGCCTACCAACCAGAAAACATCTGAAAAACAAAAAATATTATGAAATTCGGACCACAGAAATCCAATGTTTATATAAAATATCTGCCTTTGCCCGACAAGTCTAATAAGTCCATTTAACATATGCCAACATCACAAAATCAATTTGGCCTATGTTGTTTCATTTAGTCTCATTATGAAATTGAACATTTGGACTATTTCAAAAGAACAGAATACCATATTGTCGTCTTATCATAAGACTATAATATTGGAATGTTGTAAGGTACTGCCCTACCCTGACTTGCGGGGACACTCAGGTGAAGCCATTGAATAAAATGAATTACAAGGAAATAAAGCTTTTGAACCTGTTTTTAAAATGCTATAGGCCTACATTTTTTGCCTGTATAGTTTGGACTATACTTTTTGTAAGGTATATGAGACATCAAAACATTTTAGAAAAACCTCCTGTGCTATGTCTCACAACAGCTGTTTACTTTAATGTCATTCTGAAAATTATTTCCTGAATCAGCTGATGATTGTTGAAACTGGGTTCAAGTTCAATGTCTAATTTCACCGATGAATGCTTATTATATTGATAGGCAAACAACACTGCCATTAATACAAGGAACAACAAGTGTTTTATGTCACACCATTCTGGACAAGTAAAATGTTATTAGAATGTATTGAAATGTTACATTCCCATGATGCCCAAAAGACAGTTGTAGTTTTAGGAGGTCATACTTAAATGTAAAATAACAATAGACACACAAACTAAAGAAGATCATTTTATTATCTTAAGATTCTCACCAAGACAGGCAGACAGTCCAGACAGACAAACAGTACAGTAGGCTATATATACATTGCGCAAGAAGAGTATACACTATTTTAATTTAATTTTAATGTTTTTATTTTTATGCAAATGTATGCTGCTAATGAACAGTAACTAGGCCCAACTGATTACCTTTGAAACTATCCTCTTTGAATTGCCAGATCTGAATAGATGGGTTGGATGGATAGCTTTGATAGTCCCGAGTGGCGCAGTGGTCTAATGCAGTGCATCGCAGTGCTAGCTGTGCCACTAGAGATCCTGGTTTGAATCCAGGCTCTGTCGTAGCCGGCCGCGACCGGGAGACCCATGGGGCGGTGCACAATTGGCCCAGCGTCATCCAGGGTAGGGGAGGGAATGGCCGGCAGGGATGTAGCTCAGTTGGTAGAGCATGGCGTTTGCAACGCCAGGGTTGTGTGTTCGATTCCCACGGGGGGCCAGTATGAAACATTTAAATAAATAATGTATGCACTCACTAACTGTAAGTCGCTCTGGATAAGAGCGTCTGCTAAATGATGTAAATGTAAATGTAGTCCAGCAATCGAATTGCAAGTCGTTCACATGCTAATAATCCAAATATTCTGCTTAAAAAGATCTTGCACTGCTATTCTTAGAGGAGGTCAGAACAAGCTGTAATGGAACCCGGATTTATCCTCTCTGTGAGTGGAAATAATATCCTGGTGCATGAAGGCTACACCTACAGATGGGAACAACAGACCTCAAATAAGTCCTTCTGGAAGTGCACTGAATATGATGCTTTCGAATGCTGATGTCGCATAACCCACACTGATGGGGTTATCTCCAAGTTATCTGGAGAACACAACCATATCCTGGACAATCCTCGGATTCGGATACGAAAGGTGATGATGAATGGCCTGAAGGAGAGAAGCCTGGAGACCCAGGAAGAAACCGACCAAGTTGTGGACCATGGCTTGCCTGCATCTATTTGGGGAGAAAATACATTTTCTTAAACGAAAACACATTGTAGAAATGAGATATAGCCCTAGTATAGGATGTTTTTAGCCTTCAGCCTTTATATAACCATATGAACGAATACAATATTCTGCCCATACATTTTTGGCAATAACTGAACCAATTTCTGTAGACTATATGTGCTATACAATATTCTGCCCATATGAAAGAATGTATATACAATATTTTAGCAGTGGAGCATTGGCAATTTTAGCATGTAAATCTTGGTGGGGCAAAAAATAAAAAATAGTGGGATGCATGCCAGCAAAGCCACTACACAACACAGCACAACACTAAACAATACATTAATTGCATTATAAGGGTGACAAACGGTGCGCACAAACTGTTTGGGCCTACATAAAGCTGTCCCAACAGCAGAGTCCCAACAGCAGAGTCCCAACAGCAGTCCCAACATCTTACCACTGCTACACCTGGCTATCAGCGGAGCTTTGTCTGGCAGCGAAATAGTTAATTCAGCCTCATTTATTGCCTTTTTAAAAAACATAGCTGATATGGCTGACTTGCTTAAACAAATGTGGTTTCTAATGACAATTGAGATGTACAAACTATGGCATAAGGGGACGACAAGCGGATAAGAGGCTATCCGTAATTTCGATTAAGATATTAATGAGCGAGCTAGGACGGACGTAGTCAATACAACTATTTGTTTAGCACTTTTGAAATGTACAGAGACAGAATTCAGAACATGGGCTGTTCTTACAATATTCTCCCTGTACACCAAGTCAGAACCGTAGGATAAATAAAGGGGGCATATAAGCAGACAATGAAAGCTCTTTCAATGATTACATTTCTCTTAAACATGTTATAGGCTACATGTTATGTGCACCACCAAGTCAGGGGAAAATAGACCAAATTATTAGGGTGAGGCACATGGGCTACTAACAGCGTACTACACAACATACACTTAGTATTACTTTCTTAGCTACAGTATGCATATCTCCCTGGCATATTACATCATTTATGCAGCAGCATACAATACATTTTTGGACTCACCTTGTTGTGCTGTGCTCACTTTAACAGGAAGGTGGCGCGGCGGTCCTTCTTGGGCAAATTTTGTCATCAAACTTTGTCATCAAAGTCTGGCATTCTCTGGATTTATGGTGCTTTCAATACAACTGGGAACTCAGAGAAAAAAACAAGGTCGAATCATGATGACGTAATTGATCTTCAAGTTGTAGCTCTAGAAAGAGGCCCGAGTTCTGGATTTACAATTCCGAGTTGGATGACCATTCAAAACGTATTTTCCCAGTCGGAGCTCGTTTTTTCCCGAGTTCCCTAGTTGTTGCAGTTCCGAGTTAACAGTTGTTGTGAGTGCGGCACAAATCATGCTTCATTGACAGCATGGCCAATGTTGAATGTTTATCATTTTAAACTTGGAAAAAATACCCTTATTCCCATATTTGGGAGCGCACAGCCAATCCACTGAATAGCAGGCTAGTGATTGCTTTGCAATGCTTGCAGTTAGCCACTGATTCCTTCCAAACCACTCATTGTTGAATTTGCGATTTCCAACTTGTTGTGTAACGTTTATGTCCAATGGCCGATGAGCACCGTAATTATATAATTATAACACTATAATTTATCTTCAAATGACAAGGATTTAAAAGGATTTGCCAGTAGATTGTCGACTTGATTCATGATGATGAGTGCTAGCTAAAACTTTGAAAGTATGATGTTGACATGATCAGTCCAATCACAGCTACAGTAGATATAACGTGATTTGACTTAATTTTATCTGTGGCAAATGACCTTGAGCCTTCTTGGATGGGCACTTATAATGTAACTCTATGGCAGCACCCAAGTGGCTTGATATTTCGAGCTCTACCCTTAGACTTGGCGGTGACGTACTGTCCCCACGAGTGACAGAACACTGAACTAATCACGGCGCAACTAGAGAACATTACCATCACCTACGCTCTGTATTTTCCGCTGGCTGCCCCACCACCACAGAAACCCCTGAGCTAGGCTGAAACACCTGCATTTTGGAGCTGCCTTACTCAAGAAAGCAAAAAAGAGACAATGTTTGTATGGAGGCTTTATAAACTCAAGGATTATTATTTATTTATTTTACATTGTTTGCAAACTGATATGTGACACGTATTAATGCCAAAGTAACATTCAAAACAGGCAAGCCCCACCCAAAAAAAAATATGTATTTATTTATTTAGCAAAAAATGTGGGGCTCAAAACAGGTGGGGCTTAGCCCCACCTGCCCTGAATTACGGGTCGCCACTCCAGTGGAGGCTCCTCAGAGGAGGAAGGGGAGGACCATCCTCCTCAGTGAATTTCATAAAAATTACAATTGAAAAACATTACAAAAGTTATACTTTTTAGATAAAACTATACTAAATGTAATCATGTCACCAAATAACTGATTAAAACACACTATTTTGCAAAGAAGGTCTACAGTAGCCTCAACAGCACTCTGTAGGGTAGCACCATGGTGTAGCCAGAGGACAGCAAGCTTCTGTCCTCCTCTGGGTACATTGACTTCAATACAAAACCTAGGAGGTTCATGGTTCTCACCCCCTTCCATAGACTTACACAGTAATTATGACAACTTCCGGAGGACGTCCTCCAGCCTATCAGAACTCTTGCAGCATGAACTGCCATGTTGTCCACCCAATCAAAGGATCAGATAATTAATCTAGTACTGAAAGCATAAACTACAGCTAGCTAGCACTGCAATGTATAAAATGTGGTGGTAGTTGACTCAAAGACAGAGAAAGACAATAGTTGAACAGTTTTGAACAAATTAATTTCTTCCAAAATGAAGGAGAAGCAAGAGAGAAATAGAGCGAGAGATTGTCTTTTTTTTTTCACTTTCAGTTTCACTTACTTAGCTAGCAAATGCAGTTAGCTAGTTTAGCCTACTGAAACACCCTGCTCAAACAGAGGGATACTGTGTTAGCTAGCTGGCTATGACTTTCCAACACAACACTGGAACTCTTCCAAGTCAAGGTAAGCTTTTGGTATTACTAATTTATTGCCACCGGGGCCCGCCTGGTGTAACTGCTTACTGACTGTACACTAACGTTACTGCATGATTGTAGCGGGTTTACTAAAGGGTTAGTTCTATTAGCTTGCCGACTATGACGTTATTTAGCTAATATGGTGACAACGATGTAGGCGAGCTGTCCTCTGGCTACACCATGGTGCTACCCTACAGAGTGCTGTTGAGGCTACTGTAGACCTTTGAAAAATAGTGTGTTTTAATCAGTTATTTGGTGACATGATTATATTTAGTATGGTTTTATCTAAAAAGTATAACTTTTTTTAATGTTTTACAATTTAAATGTGTATGAAATTCACTGAGGAGGATGGTCCTCCCCTTCCTCCTCTGAGGAGCCTCCACTGTTTAGCTAATATGGTGACAACAATGTAGGCTGTTTGTAGAGGTTTGGCTTGGAAAGTTTTTTTTGCCTGGTCACATACAGCTGATTTGTTGTGCATTGAAGTCCACAAGCCAAGGGAAGAGAAGGAAAACAACGTGGCTGTTATGAGAGTGAACTCTGTTTACGAGCGATCAGGAGTGTATTCATTCAGCTGAGTCTGTTGAAAAACGTTTCTTAAACGGAAGCAAACGGAACAAAACGGGGATAAACATAGCTGAATTTGTCCAATATAAACTCTCGTTTGCAACTGTTGGACTACTGATTATACACCTCAAATTTGTCTCTCGACCTGTGTGCACCTACTTTGTAAACTTTCATTCATAGGCTAGGTTGTAGCAACCTCATGATGGGTATAGCGATGAGTATCATGTAATAGCCTAAAGCTATCGATGTTACGTTGAACTGGGTGAATGGAATATGAATGAGAGTCATCCAATATGCTGTAATAGAAATAAGGCCATGCTCATGAAAAAAAAAATCGTCCTCCCTCATCTTAAACGGCACTGATTTATAGCCATACTGATTTAATGAAAAGCAGTAAACATACACATTGTTTCACATTGTTTAATAACAGACTCGTGGACACAATCACGCAATAGTAAACATACACACCATTGTTTCACATTCCTTAATAATAGACTCATAAACACAATCATGCTTGCTTCACAGCTTCCCCGGGAAACTCGACGTATTGTAGCCTTAGGCAGACGAAAGAGTAGCGGAGGAAGGAGTTCGCTTCTGCTGCAGTGTTCGTGGTAAAATATAACGCGTTGCGGCGGTGCTTCGTAATATAGGACTGCTCAGGCACTTCGTTCAACTGTCAAGGGAGTGGTGTAGAATCAACAGCCAGTGTATATCGCTCTAGAGACAGACGGGGGACTCGACTTCAAACTGTTACTGTTTTCCCGGGACTCGAATCCATTCAGGGTTACCAATTGAGTAACCGTAACTCGCTCTTGAACCGAGAGACCAACGGTATCTAATTGATATCGTATGGAGTTCAGGCGAGGAGCTTTTGGTGCGGTCTTTGTTTGCTGAGGAAAGTCTGCGGCTCACTTTCCCTTTTCCAGCGAAGGCGAGCTCCGTATTTTTTCTCTCTTTTTTTGGTCAGCCTTTCTTCTGCCTCTCTCCTTCCTTTCCCCCCGACCCGACTCAATCCCGTCGCCATCTGATTGGAAAAAAGCAGCATCTTTGTTTTTACGGAGTATATACCTGCCTGCTCTATCAGCACCATGAATTCGGATATAAATGTGCACCTCGGCCGGGACAAAACGGGCATCATGCGGAAGAGAGCCCTGCTTCTCCGGAAAGGGTGTAGCTTTGATATTAGTTCGAGGTAGGTGATGCATGGGGTGATGGGGCTCCCTTTTGGGTATATGCTTGCCACTAAACGCAATCCGAAACAGGGATTTATCAGCCCTCCTGTAACATTTGAAACAGCACATGGTATGCTTATGTGGTCATACACAAGCATGGGTAACGTGAACCTTGATATCTACCGACCCTGTCTCTCAGTGGACTGCAGTTGTGGTGTTAATTGGCAGCTGACCCGGTCACCAGTGAACATACTTGCTCCCCTAAAGCTAAAGGGATGCCCTAAATAAACATGTGGTTTTTTCTATGACGCAAACACAGTCTATTCAGTCTATTAGACTACAGTCAATACAGTGTTTCATAGTGCTTCAGTAAACTGCAGACCATAGGCCTATGTGTGCGCTTTTTGTTAATTATCTGAGGTATCACGGATGTTCCTTGTGTTTAGCGGGGCATGCAGTGTTATAACAGTCATTGAGATCAACACATTGCTTTTGTGTTATTAATTTCAATCGATGTATATACATTTTGTCTCCACAACCGTGCGTCCACGTTTCAGACCGTTACACATGGGTGCCTGTCGCTTCTGATGGTGCAAAACCACTCAATACCTGGTGCATTGTTATCAATATTGCAGCAAATTAGGTTTAAAATATTACATATTAGGCTACAGCCGTGTGTGGTGCGTCGGTCGGAGAGGCTCATAAGTCAACCTATTAGCAGTAAATTCCGAGGTGCTCCCTCATGGAGAGGGCACTGGCAGACAGACACAGCATGACCGGGTGAGTTGAGTGACTAAACACCACCGCATCGCATGGTGTGCACCCCCGGAGGGACTCTCTACTTGGGAGTCCACTGGTAGTCCGCTCATCAAACGCAGATGGGGGTTCTCTTTGCTGCCAGTTTCTACCAGACTGTAGGCTACATACTGTTACCCACAGTATGCAGTGCACAGTAGGCCTATGGTACATTATGCCTATACTGGACATAAATGCACACAGTTGGTCTTCAACCCAAGTTATGGAGAGGATTTCTGGTCTGGTCATATTTATAGCCAACACTCACGTTCACTTATTGTCAAGCTCACTTCCCGATGTCGTCGCTAGATGGCAACCATAAATTCCTCACTCACTGTCAGCCATGGCATTGATTATAAATCTGTCAAGTAAATTTGATTACAATGACATTTTATCCGTCCCCCACACAGTAGCCTACCTAGCATAAGATAATCAGGTTTTGGAGGTGTACTGTACATTACTCATATGCGACTAGCTGACAGATTCTATATGGTATTTTGCAGTGGCGATTTTAGCATGTCAATCTTGGTGGGGCAAACTCAATTTTTTTTTTTAGATGCATGCCAGCAAAGCCACTAAACAACACAACACAACACTAAACAATACATTAATTGGACTATAACGGTAACATACGGTGCCCACATCAGCAGTCCCAACACCTTACCACTGTTACACCTGGCTATCAGCGGAGCCTTGTCTGGCAGCGAAACAGTTCATTCAGCCTCATTTACTGCCTTTTGAAAAAACATAGTTAATATGGCTGACTTGCTTAAACAAATGTGGTTTCTAATGACAATTTAGATGTACAAACTATGGCGTAAAGGGACGACAAGCGGATAAGAGGCAATCCGTAATTCCGATTAAGACATTAATGAGCGAGCCAGGACGGACGTAGTCAATAAAACTATTTGTTCAGCACTTTTCAAATGTACAGCGACAGAATTCAGAACATGGGCCGTTCTTACAGTATTCTCCCTGTACACCAAGTCAGAACCGTAGGATAAATAAAGGGGGCATATAAGCAGACAATGAAAGCTCTTACAATATTTGATGATTACATTTCTCTCAAACAGGCTATAGGCTACACGTGCACCACCAAGTCAGAACAGTAGGCTAAATTATGAGGGGGAAAGGGACCAAATTATTAAGGTGAGGCACATGGGCTACTAACAGCTTACTACACAACATACACTTAGTATTACTTTCTTGGCTACAGGATACATATCTATCTGGCATATTACATAATTTATGCAGCAGCATACAATACATTTTTGGTCCTTCTTGTGGACAAATATTGTCATCAAACTTTGTCATCAAAGTCTGTCATTCTCTGGATTTATGGTGCTTTCAAGACAACCGGGAACTCTGAAAAAAACAAGGTCGAATCATGACGGCAGTGATCTTCAGGTCGGAGCTCTAGAAAGAAGCCAGATTTCCCAACATGGAATTCCGAGTTGGATGACCGTTCAAAACGTATTTTCCCAGTCGGAGCTCGTTTTTTTCCCAGTTGTCTTGAACTCACTGAAGTCTGAGATTTCCCAGTTCTGAGTTTCCAGTTGTTTTGAAAGCGGCAGAAGTAATGCTTGATTGACAGCATGGCCAATGTTGAATGTTTATCATTTTAAGCTTGGAAAAGAGACCTTCAAACCCAGACTTCGACCACACATACACTCCACTGAATAGCAGGCTAGAGATTTCTTTGCAATGCTTGCAGTTAGCCACTGATTCCTTCCAAACCACTCATTGTTGAATTTGCGATTTCCAACTTATTGTGTAATGTTTATGTCCAATGGCCGATGAGCACCGATATGTTTTATCTATAATTTCTCTTCATAATTCCTCTTCAAATGAGAAGGATTGAAAAAAAATGTGCCAGTAGATTGTCGACTTGACTCATGATGATGACTGCAAGCTTGCTAGCTAAGATTTTGAAAGTATGATGTTGACATGATCAGTCCGATCAAAGCTACTGTAGATATAATGTGATTTGACGTCATTTTATATGTGGCGTATTAATTCCAAAATAACATGCAAAATAGGCAAAAAATAAATAAAAATGATTTGCGACTGGTCTTTTGTAGGGCCTAATATTTATGCTGTCCTGTCCTCAGTCGTGGAAAGGCTAAGGTTATATCTTAATGTTCTATTTTTTTATATATTTATGTTTCCCACTGCACTGTTTTCTGACTAATTAGTACATATATCAATATTTTAATTGCATACTTCGTTATTTTATACGTCTGTTTTTCTCATGCCACAGTCCTAAATATATATATTTGTGTATTCTTGTTTTTTCGCTGTGTGAGTCGTGTGTTTCACCACATAAGAGCCCTAGGTTCTCTCTTGATTGATTGTCTTTAATTCACTCAAGTCTGTGACCATTTCACAGAACTCTCCACAATGTGGCACCAAGTTGCGAGCACACAGTATGTGAACAAGCTCAACGAGTGTACACAAACACACTATCTTCCTCTCTCTCTCTCTCTCTCTCTCTCTCTCTCTCTCTCTCTCTCTCTCTCTCTCTCTCTCTCTCTCTCTCTCTCTCTCTCTCTCTCTCTCTCTCTCTCTCTCTCTCTCTCTCTCTCTCTCTCTCTCTCTCTCTCTCTCTCTATGAGTACAAAGAATACATCAACTTATACGAAGAAGGCCAACCCCGAGTGTAATTAAAAAGTAAGTGTTTGCGGAGAGCTGAGCCGATTGCTATATTTTGAAATAGAGACCATCCAAGCAATTCGTAGAGTTGTTTGGCAACAATAGGTTAATTAGAAACCTTTGAATCTGCTCTTTCCGATAGGGTATAGCAATCAAAATGTCAATTCATCTGGGCATGGACTCTACAAGGTGTCGAAAGGGTTCCACTGGGATGCTGGCTCATGTTCACTCCAATGCCTCCCACAGTTGTGTCAAGTTGGCTGGATGTCCTTTGGGTGGTGGACCATTCTTGATACACACGGGAAACTGTTGAGCGTGAAAAACCCAGCAGCGTTGCAGTTCTTGACACAAACCAGTGCGCCTTGCACCTACACCACCAGTCACAAGTTTGGACACACCTACTCATTCAAGTGTTTTTCTTTATTTTTACTATTTTCTACATTGTAGACTAATAGTGAAGACATCAAAACTATGAAATAACACATATGGAACTATGAAATAACACATATGGAATCATATAATGTAATCAAAAATGTGTTAAACAAATCTAAATATATTTGAGATTTGAGATTCTTCAAATAGCCACCCTTTGCCTTGATGACAGCTTTGCACACTCTTGGCATTCTCTCAAGCAGCTTCATGAGGTAGTCACCTGAAATGCATTTCAATTAACAGGTGTGCCTTCTTAAAAGTTAATTTGTGGAATTTCTTTCCTTCTTAATGAGTTTGAGCCAATCAGTTGAGAGAATGCCAAGAGTGTGCAAAGCTGTCATCAAGGCAGCTATTTGAAGAATCTCAAATATAAAATGTATTTTGATTTGTTTATCCACTTCAATCATCTACACTGATTGAAGTGGATTTAACAAGTGACATCAATAAGGGATCATAGTTTTCACCTGGATTCACATGGTCTATCTATGTCATGGAAAGATCAGGTGTTCTTAATGTTTTGTACACTCAGGGTAGTTGAGGTGTAGTTTGGACGGGCCAGCTGGGCAGGCAGAAAATACACTATCGACTTATTTTAGTATTTACAGTCTATGCACTTCTGGAACAATCAATACATTTTCGGAATGATTACAATTTACATTTGATGTCCTGAGGTTTCTTATGACCTATTTTAACATAATAAATGCATTAATTTTGCATGACCGTCATGGCCATTCTAGTAGTTACAGACACACACACAAACAATCAGACAGACACGTTCGCGTGCACGCGCACACACACATGCACAAGGACACATGTAGATGCATGCACACACACACACACACACACACACACACACACACACACACACACACACACACATAGACCTCCTCCCTCCACACACACCTTCTGAAGTGTTTCTTTGTGTGGCTGCTTCTCTTCAGCAGACAGACTAGACTGACTCTAACATCTGGGGGAGACATCTTGGGAGTAGACCTGGGTTCAAATACTACTGGAAATTATTTCAAAGGCTTTAACTATGTTTGATTGAGCCTGCCTGCGAAATAGAACAAAAAGAATAGTCAGAAAAGTGCCAATTTGTCATTCTAGGCAGCCTAAAGAACACGCTTGAAGTATTAGAAAGATTTCAAATAGTTTGAACCCAGTTTGCTTAGGAAGTAATTCTGGAGAAGACATCTATAAGGCTTTGGGGATGTCTCCAAAGGGGATTTTAATGCTTCAAAATCGGAATTATTTAAACAGCAAAAACAAGCTGTTAGCACAGGCTCTTAACACAGCGAGGGAAGCTAGATATGATTTCCCTCAACCAGACATAAATTAACCAGACAATCAATCAATAAAAATAGTGTGTGTGTGTGTGCGTGCAGTCTGAGCATGTGTGTGCATGTGTGTGTGTGTTTGTGACCTGTGTGGCCCCTGCACTGTGTGCTGTGACATAATAGAGGGACAGATAGACTGGACTGCTCCCCCCTCAGAGTGACCAGAAGCCCTGACATCACATTTCTGACCCATCATCACAGACCTGGGAGAGGGAGAGCAGTCACATGCACACACACACACACCTTGACAGTCTTTGTTGTATTCTAAAGTGAACCATCCATAACATGAAACATAAAATACATTATTATTATTAGAACGTGCAAGCTAATTGCTTATTACCACATTGTGAATACACTGCGTGACAATTACCTCAGGATGTGGCTCACACACACATACACACACACACCATTGTGTTATCATATCGTGTTCAGCCAATTTGTCCATGTATTAGCTTCCTGTGTTGATGTTGATATCAATACATAATCAGACCATCAGAACCCTGAGAGAGGAAGAGATGAGCTACAGATTGATGGCCTGGGTGACAGTCAGTTCCTGCATTAGCCACCTGCACTAACACTAACCAATAAAGGCCTATACATCATAAAGTTACATATTTCTATGAAAAAAAGTTATTAAAAGGATATTACTAACTATTCCCAACCACCATATTACACTTGCTATAGACTTCCTATATACCATACAGCCAATAACCAATGTGTACCACAACTCCATTAAACCTGCTATTTCCTTTGTTGGCCTATGCAGTTAGTCAGTAGCACTCAGTAATAAGCATGATGCTGTGTTTTAGGTCTGTTCGGTCTGCTTGACAGAGTAGGGTGGAGATGATCTAATTACCTAACACCTCGCCCCATTGATTCACATGTCTGCATATTTCCTGGCACTCAGCTGATGAGAAATGTGCTTCTCCTCTTATAATGTTAATGTACTGTAAGACCAGCTGTATGCCAGTGCATACCTTTACTTAAATGAACTCCAACACCTTTTCCTTATGGATGCCCCACATCTCAGATTTCCACCACATCAACATCAAATTAGTGTATCCTGGGCCATGTTCATTAGGGCACACAATGGAAAGCATTTTAAAATGTTATGCTCCCTGTTTCAGTCAGTCTTCTTCCGTTTGGTGCCTAATGAACATGATGATCCATTCCCTGGTGCTTATAGGATCCTAGTGTTTTCCTTGGCCCTGTATGGAGTCATGTCATCTCCTTTTGCCAGGCTCAGGACAGTGGTGCCCAAGATATGCCCATCTGCCAGGGGCACATATCAGACAGGCCAGGCATGCCCAGACAGACCTGTCCAGATGGATGGGGCATGGATGACACCATGGCATTATCAAAGTGGACATAGGGCATCCAAGAGGTATACTGTTCTATACTGTTCTAGCTTTGATAGAGAGTATTGGTGGTACAGTAAATGGCGAATATGGAAAATGTTCACGGCAACATGTGGACAAATGGAAACGATAAAGCAGTGAAAACAGGGTCTTTCATTTTGACCTGTGGTCAAGCCTACTGAAATGGCCTCTCTCTTTCCTTTCTCTCTTTCCCTGTCTCCCTCCCTCTCTCTCTTCCCTACTCCTACAATATCCTCAGAGAAAGGAATCATCTGATCATCCTAAATTGGAAATATTAGCGAGAAACTCATGTTACGAATCTTGTACCCCAACTTTCTCAGTCAGAAAGATGCCAGATTTCCGAGGTACTGCATGAAAGCAGCTTCAGTGACCCTGCCAGTAAGAGTGTCTCTGATTGGCTGGGCCTGTGGGGTGTTGTCTATGTGAGCCTGTTGTGTACTCCGATGGGAGCATGCCATAGTGTTTATAGTGGAGCTCTAGTGTGAAACTGTCTGCATCATAGAGAAAGGGGAAGAGACCTCACACTGTGTGTGTGCGTGCATGTGTGAGTGTGCATGCTGCGTTTGTGTGTGTTGTTACGTGCATGTGTATGTGTGTGTGTGTGTGAGAGAGAGAGAGAGAGAGAGAGAGAGAGTGAGAGAGAGAGAGAGATAACGTGTGTGTGGTTTGTTGAGTGTGTGTAATGTATTCTGTACATCCATATGCTATACATATGCTCCACACATATGGATGTACAGAATACATTACACGTACTGTATGCTCCATATTGCAGCCAATAGAGCATATCCATCACTACATTTGACAGCTCTGTGCACATTTGTGAAAGTGGTTTGAGTTAGTTTCATGTTTGTATGATCTTTGATGTAGTGTAGTGTAACTGAATTCACCCATGTGGTGTGTGTCACACTTGCATGCATGCTTTTGTGTGTGTTTGAGTATGTATCTTTAACCTTTGCCCTTTATCAGTCAATTTCTGCCCAGAGAGCAGTGTGATCTTCATGGCTGGTTGTTATATATACATGCATATGGCTCTGGTTGTTTCCACTATTCCACCAGGCCTTTACAGTATAGAGGATGTGTCCCAAATGGCATCCGATTTCCTACGTAGTGCATATAGGGAATAGGGTGCCATTTGGAACACAGACATAGTCAGCCCCAGAGAGGGCTCAGTGAGCTCGGATAAACACTGGACCATAATCACTGCCATATGTGTCTTCAGCAGAGCACCACACAATACAGCCCACCAGTCTCATTTTAGCCAGAAAAATAGACTAAATAGGGAAGGAGAAAAATACAAAAAAGCCCTCTCTTGATTACAGCTTTCCGTATGTAAACGTCTTGCTCCTCAAAGCCCCATTTGGATCAATTTATGGCTGGAAGACACATATCTACATATTACAGCAACTTTGCGTGTGTGTGTGCGTGCATGCATGTGTGCGTGCGTTAGTGTGTATTACAGCAAATGTGTGTGTGTACACACTGCATGTATGTATGTGTGCGCTAGAGTGTGTGTGTGTGTGTGTGTGTGTGTGTGTGTGTGTGTGTGTGCGCGCACGTGCGTGTGTAGTGCAGCACACTGCTCTGCTCCAGGAAGTTTCACTCTGGAAAAGCGTTTCCCGTTATAACATGCTGCTGGAAATGGCCCAGTGTGCGTGGATGAAATGAGTTGTATTTTCACAGGGCCTCTGTTGAGACTCAGGGGGTTTGAGCACAGCCACAAGCCACAAGCCACATGCGACGAGAGGAGGGAAGAGGGCTGGGTGTGTGTTTTTGAATGCTCTTGCTCTGTGAGGTGATGTAAGAAGTGTGTGTGTGTGTGTGTGTGTGCGTGCATGTGTGTGTTGGTGCGTACGTTCCATATCTTTAAGTATGTATATGAGTGGGAGAAAATAGATTGTATTCACTTGGCTGAATGAAAGATCAAAAGCCAGTGTCAAGGTTATGATATTGACTTGCCTCAATCTTCATTACTTATGGTAATTCATGCATGAATGTACAGGTAACTGCCTAAACAAAGCGAGCTGTATAGGGCCATAAGCAAACAAGAAAATACTCATCCAGAAGCGGAGCTCTTAATGGCCAGTGATTTTAATGCAGGAAAACTGAAATCTGTTTGACCTAATTTCTACCAGCATGTCACCTGTGCAACTAGAGGGATCCAAACTCTAGATCACCTTTACTCCACACACAGAGACGCATACAAAGCTCTCCCCCGCCCTCCATTTGGCAAATGTCCTCCTGATTCCTGCTTACAAGCAAAAACTCAAACAGGAAGTACCAGTGACGCGTTCAATATGGAAGTGGTCCGATGAAGCGGATGCTAAGCTACAGGACTGTTTCGCTAGCACAGACTGGAATATGTTCCAGGATTCATCCGATGGCATTGAGGAGTTTACCACATCAGTCACCAGTTTCATTAATAAGTGCATCGACGACGTTGTCCCCACAGTGACCATACGTACATATGCCAATCAGAAGCTATGGATTACAGGCAACATCCGCACTGAGCTAAAGGCTAGAGCTGCCGCTTTCAAGGAGCAGGACACTAATCCGGCGCTTATAAGAAATTCCATTACACCCTCCGACAAACCATCAAACAGGCAAAGCGTCAATACAGGACAAAGATCGAATCCTACTACACCGGCTCTGATGTACGTCAGATGTGGCAGGGCTTGCAAACTATCACAGATTACAAAGGGAAACCTAGCCGATAGCTGTGAAGTGACGCGAGCCTACTTGACGAGCTAAATGCCTTCTATGCTCGTTTCGAGGCAAGCAACACTGAACCATGCATGAGAGCACCAGCTGTTCCGGACAACTGTATGATCACTCTCTCCATAGCCAATGTGAGTAAGATCTTTAATCAGGTTAACATTCACAAGGCCGCAGGGCTAGACGGATTACCAGGACGCGTATTCAGAGCATGCGCTGACCTGCTGGCAAGTGTCTTCACTGACATTTTCAACCTCTCTGTCACGGAATCAGCCGAGGCTGCCCCTCCTCCTTGCTCGGGCAGACTTCGGCGTTCGTCATCCCCGGAGTACTAGCTGCCACCGATCTATGTTTCGGTGTTTGTCTAGTTTGTCCTGATTGTTTTCACCTGTTTCCAATTATGTTATATTGTATTCCCTTTATAACCCCCTGTCTCTCATTGGTTATTGTGTGTGATTGTTTTCCGTGAGGTCGGCAGTGTTCGGGTGTATGCGTATTTTGTTTCCTCCCTGTTTGGAGGTTTTGTTTGTATTTTGATTACTGTGCTAGTAAAGTTTGTCTGCCAGTAGCTCGGTGTCCTGCGCTTGACTTCGCTCACCGCATACACGTCGCCCTGACAGAATCACACACCGTTCATGGAGTCAGCAGGAGCGGCGGTGCCAGCTGGATCAATGGAGGAACGTGTCGAACACCAAGCGGCCATGATCCAGGCTCTCGGCACCGCCATGGAACGGGTGGTGAGCACTATTGAGCGATGGGAAAGAGGGGGTCTGCCTACGCCTCCTCCAACGATACCACCACCATCGGCGATGCCCATCGCTTCATCTCCGAGGTCCAGTGGGATTCGGCTCTCGCTCCCGAGGGCTTATGATGGCACAGCGTCCGGGTGTCAGGGTTTCCTGCTCCAGGTTGAACTCTACCTAGCAACCATCCACCCGGTGCCCTCGGGATACGAGAGCGTGTCTGCCCTCATCTCCTGTCTGTCCGGCAAGGCGCTGGAGTGGGCCAATGCCGAGTGGGGGGGAATAGACGCCGCTACTGTCAACTATGCGGAGTTCACCCGCCGCTTCAGGGCAGTATTCAATCATCCACCAGAGGGTAAAGCGGCGGATGAGCGTCTATTCCACCTTAGACAGGGGAGGAGTAGCGCACAGGAGTTCGCGCTGGACTTCCGGACGCTGGCTGCCAACGCGGGATGGAATGAGAGGGCCCTCATCGACCACTACAGATGTAGCCTGAGGGAGGACGTGCGTCGGGAATTGGCCTGCAGGGACACCAACCTCAGCTTCGACCAACTGGTGGACATGTCCATTTGCCTGGATACCCTGTTGGCTACCCGCGGACGTCCGGATTCAGGGCCGTCCATTCCATCCCCCAGCACTTCCGAGCCGACCCCTATGGAGCTCGGAGGTGCTGGTGCTAGGGAGACCAGGAGAGAGACCAGGAGGGAGGCCGTCCCCTGCACCAACTGTGGCCGCAGAGGACACACTGCTGGTCGGTGCTGGGGAGGATCTCCTAGGAATCGAGGCAGTAGGCAGCGCACTGATGAGTCATTCCAGGTGAGTAGGCACCCAACTCACCCAGAGCTCTCTGTTGCGCATATGTGTATTAAAGTTGTGTTTCCCTAGGTTTCTCCTCACTCCCAGCATAAGGCGCTAGTAGATTCAGGCGCAGCTGGGAATTTTATCGATCGCCAATTCACCTATAAGTTAGGGATTCCTATTGTACCTGTTGATGTGCCCTTCCCCATCCATGCCCTAGATAGCCGCCCTTTGGGGTCAGGATTGATTAGGGAAGTCACAGCGCCTCTCAGGATGAAAACGCAGGAGGGCCATGAGGAGATACTACGTTTGTATTTGATTGATTCTCCTGCGTTTCCCGTGGTGTTGAGGCTTCCCTGGTTAACATCTCATGACCCCAACATTTCATGGCAACAGAGGGCTCTCAAGGGATAGTCTGATCAGTGTTTCGGGCGGTGTGTAGGTGTTTCCGTAGGGGCAACGACGGTGGAAAGCCCGAACCAAGTTCCCACCATGCACATTCCACTTGAGTATGCTGATTTGGCACTTGCCTTCTGTAAAAAGAAGGCGACTCAATTACCACCTCATCGACAGGGGGATTGTCTCCGATAGACCTCCAAGTAGGCGCTGCGCTTCCGCGTAGTCATGTGTATCCTCTGTCTCAGGAGGAGACGGCGGCTATGGAGACATACGTCACCGAATCTCTGAGACAGGGATACATACGGCCGTCCACTTCCCCTGCGTCCTCAAGTTTCTTTTTTGTGAAGAAGGAGGATGAGGGTTTACGCCCGTGTATTGATTAGCGTGGTCTCAATCAGATCACAATCAAATACAGCTATCCTCTCCCTCTGATTGCTAGTATGACGGAGTCATTACACGGGGCGCGATTCTTCACAAAATTGGATCTCAGGAGCGCGTACAACCTGGTGCGCATTAGGGAGGGAGATGAGTGGAAGACAGCATTCAGTATCACCTCGGGTCACTATGAGTACCTCGTCATGCCATACGGTTTAATGAATGCTCCTTCAGTCTTCCAATCATTTGTGGACGATATTTTCTGGGACTTGCATGGACAGGGTGTAGTGGTGTATATTGATCACATTCTAATATACTCCGCTACACGAGCCGAGCATGTGTCCCTGGTGCGTTGAGTGCTTGGTAGACTGTTAGAGCATGACCTGTATGCGAGGGCGGAGAAGTGTCTGTTCTTCCAGGAGTCCATCTCCTTCCTGGGACATCGGTTGTCCGCGTCAGGGGTGGAGATGGAGATTGACCGCGTTTCTGCCGTGCGTAATTGGCAGACTCCCACCACGGTGAAGGAAGTGCAGCGGTTCTTGGGTTTTGCCAATTACTACCGGAGGTTTATCCGGGGCTTTGGACAGGTAGCAGCTCCCATTACCTCCCTGCTAAAGGGGGGTCCGGTGCGTCTGCAGTGGTCGGCTGAGGCGGACAGGGCGTTTAGACATCTGAAGGACCTGTTACCTCGGCTCCGGTGCTGGCACATCCGGATCCCTCTTTGGCGTTCCAAGTTGAGGTGGATGCGTCCGAGGCTGGGATCGGCGCTGTGCTGTCTCAGCGCTCAGGTACGCCACCAAAACTCCGCCCCTGTGCTTTCTATTCTAAGAAGCTCAGTATGGCGGACCGCAATTATGACGTGGGGGACAGGGAGCTGTTAGCTGTGGTTCAAGCCCTGAAGGTGTGGAGGCATTGGCTTGAGGGGGCTAAACACCCTTTTCTCATTCTGACTGACCATCGTAACCTGGAGTACATCCGGGCAGCGAGGAGGCTGAACCCTCGCCAGGTAAGGTGGTCTATGTTTCTCTCCCGATTTGTATTTAAGCTCACCTATAGACCAGGGTCACAGAACGCTAAGGCAGACGCCCTGTCCCGACTATATGACACAGAGGAGAGGTCCATTGAGCCCACTCCCATACTCCCGGAGTCTTGTCTGGTGGCACCGGTGGTGTGGGAGGTTGATGCGGACATCGAGCGGGCGTTACGTACCGATCCTACTCCCCCACAGTGTCCAGAGGGTCGGAGGTACGTGCCGCTCGAGGTTCGCGATCGATTGATATATTGGGCTCACATGTCACCCTCCTCTGGTCATACTGGTATTGGTCGGACAGTGCACTGCCTTAGTGGGAAGTACTGGTGGCCCACTTTAGCTAAGGACGTGAGGGTTTATGTTTCCTCCTGCTCGGTGTGCGCCCAGTGTAAGGCGCCTAGACACCTGCCCAGAGGGAAGTTACAACCCCTACCCGTTCCACAACGGCCGTGGTCTTACCTATCGGTGGATTTTGTCACGGACCTTCCCCCCTCCCAGGGGAACACGACGATCTTGGTCGTTGTGGATCGGTTTTCGAAGGCCTGCCGTCTCATTCCTATGCCAGGTCTCTCTACTGCCCTACAAACTGCTGACTCCCTGTTCACACACGTCTTCCGGCACTACGGGGTGCCTGAGGATATAGTGTCTGATCGGGGTCCCCAGTTCACCTCTAGAGTCTGGAGGGCGTTTATGGAACGTTTGGGGGTCTCGATTAGCCTTACCTCTGGTTTTCACCCCGAGAGTAACGGGCAGGTGGAGAGAGTGAACCAGGATGTGGGTAGGTTTCTGAGGTCCTATTGCCAGGACCGGCAGGAGGAGTGGTCAGGATATATTCCCTGGGCAGAGATAGCCCAAAACTCACTCCGCCATTCCTCCACTAACCTTACGCCTTTCCAGTGTGTGCTAGGTTATCAGCTGGTCCTGGCACCTTGGCATCAGAGCCAGATTGAAGCCCCTGCGGTGGACGAGTGGTTTTGGCGCTCGGAAGAAACCTGGAACGCTGCGCATGTCCATCTGCAGCGGGCTATCAGGCGGCAAAAGGTGAGCGCCGATCGCCACCGCAGTGAGGCTCCGGTGTATGCACCGGGAGATCGGGTCTGGCTCTCGACCCGAAACCTGCCCCTTCGCCTGCCCTGCCGGAAGCTGGGTCGGCGGTTTGTGGGGCCATTTAAAGTCCTGAGGAGATTGAACGAGGTATGCTATAGGTTACAACTGCCCATAAATTACCGCATTAACCCCTCGTTCCATGTGTCTCTCCTCAGGCCGGTGGTGGCTGGTCCACTCCAGGAGAGTGAGATACGAGAGGCTCCTCCGCCCCGTTGGACATCGAGGGGCTCCGGCGTACTCAGTCCGTTCCATCTTGGATTCGAGGCGTCGGATGGGGGCCTGCAGTATCTCGTGGAGTGGGAGGGGTACGGTCCGGAGGAACGGTGCTGGGTCCCTAGGAGGGACATCCTAGATCCCTCCATGTTGAGGGACTTCCACCGGAGTCATCCGACTCGCCCTGCTCCGCGTCCTCCTGGCCGTCCCCAAGGCCGTGCGTCAAGGGGGGGGGGGTACTGTCACGGAATCAGCCGAGGCTGCCCCTCCTCCTTGCTCGGGCAGGCTTCGGCGTTCGTCGTCCCCGGAGTACTAGCTGCCACCGATCTATGTTTCGGTGTTTGTCTAGTTTGTCCTGATTGTTTTCACCTGTTTCCCATTATGTTATATTGTATTCCCTTTATAACCCCCTGTCTCTCATTGGTTATTGTGTGTGATTGTTTTCCGTGAGGTCAGCAGTGTTCGGGTGTATGCATATTTTGTTTCCTCCCTGTTTGGAGGTTTTGTTTGTATTTTGATTACTGTGCTACTAAAGTTTGTCTGCCAGTAGCTCGGTGTCCTGCGCTTGACTTCGCTCACCGCATACACGTCGCCCTGACACTCTCTCTGACCCTGTCTGTGATATGTACATGTTTTGAAGCAAACCACCATAGTCCCTGTGCCGAAGAACACCAAGGTAACCTGTCTAAATTACTATCGCCCCATAGCACTCAAATCTGTAGCCCTGAAATGCTTTGAAAGGCTGGTCATGGCTCACATCAACACCATCATCCCAGAAACCCTGGACCCACTCCAATTCGCATACCGCCCCAACAGATCCACAGATGACGCTAGGGCTGTCCCCAACAAAAAAAATCTTGGTCGACCGAAAGTCGTCTGTTCTTTCGACCAATCGATTTTTAAACATGTATTTTTCCATATATAGACACACCGATGTGTTTTAATAAAATCAACTATATGCATTGAGCTTGTCTGATGCTTTAAGCTTACTGTTTGATGAAATAACAGACAAATGACTCAAGAGGGAGCCAGAGGGAGCCAGAGATCTAGATAACCAGAAGAAATAAACCTTAACCTGACCCATTGTCCTCCCGCTCCTGATGGCTTTCGCAGATTCTGCCATTACTAAGTTGCTACACGAGGAGTCGGCAACCTTTCTCATGTGGAATGCCAATTTATCTTACCATTTCTACCGATCTGCGTGTCACATTTTCGTGGAGCAGTTTCATTAAATTTATAATAACATCTTCCTATCTCAAAATTATTGTCATGTGTTTAATCAAAATTCTATCCAAATCTAAATAGAAAATATATACACCTAAAAAGTAACATTCTATTGCCATTGCCAACTATGTAAAAATAGCTTACATAAAGCCAATAAATAAAAACATTTCAGCCTGCAGGTAGAAAACATCTTGATAAAAAAAAGATCCTATATTGTAAACCACATTGGCTACGCATGGCCTGTCTGCAACGAACTTGAAACATTGTATCAACTATTAACTTGGGTCCGGGCCGAAGCTTGCGCTAGCGAACTTGCAAAATTGTATAAAAGATTCTGGACCCTCAGAATTTCCTGTGCCAGTGAGCTCGGGACAGACACAGCTGTAGGCTATTTGCACAAGGGATAAGAAGCAGTGCTTGACTTGGGCAGGAGCTCACTGGAGCTGAGTACCGGCACCTGAAATGTTCTACTGCTTGAGCTCCTGTTCCTCTTATAGAATATTAGCTCAAAAGTATTGTGGAGCTCCTGCACCTAAATATAAACAGTACCAGCACCCAAAATGAGTACCGGAACCTATTTCAGTCCAAGTCAAGCACTGATAAGAAATAATCAGGTAGGCCTATTTTATGACGTTTCCACTGGATCAGAGCATAACATTTTTCCCTTCCACGCAGAGTGGTTATCGAAGGGAGAGAGCTGGAAAGATTTTTCAAATACTTTGAGGAACTACAATCATTCTTAATGGATGTAAAAACGTTGTTTGCTTGCTGTTTAAAGTGAAGGAAACATTACTAGTGGTGCATTAAGCCAATCAGAATAACTATCAGATCCCCAAATGGGCACATTTATATGCCTACATTTGCGCGCAGGCCAGGTAGCCTATAGGCCTATATACTTCCACGCGTAATCAGGTGCGCGTCCTTACTCAACATTGACAGGAGCGCTCCAAACAAAAGACAATGACTAAATTGAATTGATAAAACTCGCAAATGGAATGAAATAAACCAAAACTTGTTTCTCAAAAGTGTAGCATTGTCACGAGTTACTAAGCCAGAACCCAGAAGCAGACCAGGACAAGGTAAGTTGAAACGAAGGTGAGTGTTTATTTACAAATTCAAGAGTGATGCTGAATAATCCAGGGAACAGAGCGGGCGGCGTTGATTAGTTGTTAGGGGTGTAGTGGTTGATCCAATCATGGCTCGGCAGCCGCCGACCACCAGGCAGAGGTTGGATGAAGGTTCCGGACGAGTGACTGCAGATGGAACAAAACGGAGGTAAGTAAACAACAAACCAACAAGGTGCAAAACAACAAAACTAACGCTAGAAGCTCTAAGACTGATACTCTGGTAAACCTACTGTTCATGGCTAACGATCCGGCAGGGAATGGATGTTAGGCCAGAGCCTAAGAAGGGTGATGATCAGGACCAGGTGTGCAGATTGCTGATGGGATGCAGGTGCGGAAATCAAGAGAGCTCCCCGGAGCGTTCCAGAACCCTCGGGAAACTGGAGATCCCGAGCAGAAAAACTAGTCCACAGACAGGACCCGACTCAGACTGCCGGGATCGTTACAGTACCCCCCTCCGGCCGAACGCCACCGGGCGGACTCCCGGAGCGCCAGGATGGAGGCGGTAGAAGTCACGGATGAGGTCAGCATCTAGGATCTGTCGCCGCGGAATCCAACTCCTCTCTTCAGGACCATACCCCTCCCAGTCCACGAGATACTGGAAACCCCCGGCCCCGCCGTCTGGAATCCATGATGCGTCGCACCGTGTAGGCAGGACCACCTCCGATCATCCGAGGAGGAGGAGGAGGAGGCGGAGGAGGCAACAGAGGACTGAGGAAAACAGGCTTGAGGCAGGAGACATGAAAGGTGGGATGGACTCTGAGCGTCCTCGGGAGTTTGAGTCGAACTGCCACCGGGTTGATCACCTTCTCCACCACAAACGGACCAATGAACTTCGGTAACAACTTCCTAGACTCAGTCCGTAAAGGAAGATCCCGTGTGGCCAACCAGACCCTATCTCCGATGGTGTAGGTGGGAGCGGGGATCCGGCGACGATTCGCCTGGAGCTGATACCGGTCCGAAACTCTAAGGAGTGCCTTTCTGGCCCGATGCCAGGTCCGGTGGCAACGACGAATATGGGCCTGAACAGAAGGCACTGAGAGCTCCTTCTCCTGAGAAGGGAACAAGGGGGGTTGGTAGCCATACAGGCACTGGAAGGGAGACATCCCAGTGGCAGATGTAGGGAGAGTATTGTGGGCATACTCAACCCAAGGCAACTGAGAGACCCAGGAGGTGGGGTTGGAAGAGGCCAGGCAGCGTAGCGTGGATTCCATCTTCTGGTTGGCTCTCTCCGCCTGACCATTAGATTGGGGGTGAAAACCAGATGTGAGACTGACTGTAGCTCCAATGGCCAAACAGAAGGACTTCCAGACAGCAGAGGTAAACTGAGGACCACGGTCGGAAACGATATCACTGGGCAACCCGTGGACCCTGAAAACCTCCCTAACCAGGATCTCGGACGTCTCCGAGGCAGAGGGAAGCTTGGCAATTGGCACAAAGTGGGCGAACTTGCTGAATCTGTCCACGATAGTCAGAACGACCGTGTTCCCCTCAGAAGCGGGCAACCCAGTGACAAAGTCCAGGGCCAGATGCGACCATGGTCGCCGGGGAATAGGAAGGGGGTGAAGTAGTCCAGAGCTGGGCCGATTGGTACCCTTATTCTGCGCACACACTGGACAGGCAGCAACATAACCCCGAGTATCCTCGGCCATGGCAGGCCACCAAAAACGTCTGCGAAGAAACGCCATCGTCCGAGCCACGCCAGGGTGACAAGCCATCTTGCTGGCGTGGGACCATTTGAGGACCGCAGGACGAACCGACTCAGGCACAAACAACCGACCGGGTGGACCGTTACCGGGACCGGGCTGCGTCCGAAGAGCCGCCATCACCTCCTCTTCAATCTTCCACCTAACAGCTCCCACGACGCAGTTCCGGGGAGAATTGTCTCGGTCTTGGACCCACCCTCCTCCGTCTTGGAGAACATCCGAGACAAGGCGTCCGCCTTGCCGTTCTTAGATCCAGGTCGGAACGTCAGGGAAAAATTGAATCGTCCGAAAAACAACGACCACCTGGCCTGACGGGAGTTGAGACGTCTAGCCGATTGCACGTAAGCAAGATTCTTGTGGTCAGTCCAGACAATAAACGGTTGCTCCGCCCCCTCCAACCAGTGGCGCCACTCCTCCAAGGCAAGTTTCACCGCGAGAAGCTCCCGGTTACCCACATCGTAATTCCTCTCCGCAGGCGAAAGGCGACGAGAGTAGTAGGCGCAGGGATGGAGTTTACTGTCCGTGGAGCATCGCTGCGACAGGATGGCGCCAACTCCCACATCAGACGCGTCCACTTCAACGACGAACTGACGGGCCGTGTCCGGTTGAGAGAGAATCGGTGCGTTGGTGAATCGCCTCTTCAAATCCAGAAACGCTCGATCCGCCTCCGGATTCCACTTGAAGCTCCTGATACTGGAAGTCAAGGCAGTTAACGGAGCGGCCACACGGCTGTAATCCCGGATGAATCTGCGGTAGAAATTCGCAAACCCCAAAAATCTCTGGAGCTGCAATCTCGTACCGGGCTGGGCCCATTCCAGAACCGCTCTAACCTTCTCCTGGTCCATCCTAATCTCTCCCCTGGAGATGATGTTACCGAGAAAGGATGTCGTGTGGGCGTGAAACTCGCACTTCTCGGCCTTCACGAACAGGCGATTCTCCAACAATCGCTGCAGAACCTGCCGGACATGCTGGACGTGGTCGGAAGGTTCCTTCGAGAAGATCAGAATGTCATCCAGGTAAACAAACACAAAGAGACCGATCATATCTCTCAGGACGTCGTTCACCATACTCTGGAATACCGCTGGAGCATTGGTCAGTCCAAACGGCATCACCTGATACTCGAAGTGACCCATCGGTGTATTGAAACCCGTCAACCACTCGTCTCCCTCTCTGATCCGGACCATGTGATACGCATTGCGTAGGTCTAGCTTAGTGAACACCGTAGCACCCTGTAAGGAGTCGAAGGCAGAACTCATCAAGGGCAGGGGATACTTGTTCTTGACCGTGATGTCATTCAACCCCGATAATCAATACACGGTCGAAGAGAGCCATCCTTCTTACCCACAAAGAAGAATCCTGCCCCCAGGGGGTGATGACGAGGGACGAACGAGACCAGCAGCTAGGGACTCCTTGATGTAGGTCTCCAAAGCCTCACGTTCAGGGCGGGAGATACTGTATAACCTTCCCTTGGGGTAGACAGCTCCAGGGAACAGGTTGATGGCACAATCATATGGTCGGTGGGGAGGGAGTGACAGAGCCTTCTGCTTACTGAACACTTCCCCCAAATCGTGATATGTCTCGGGAACCAGGGACAAATCTGGGGGTTTAGCCTCAATCACCTGACTGGGAACCGAATGGGGACAGGCAGTCTTGAGACAGTTAGCATGACAATCAAGGCTCCAACTCGTTACCTTGCCCGTCACCCAATCGAACGTGGGATTGTGTTCCTTCAGCCAGGGGTATCCAAGGACCAGAGGAACATGGGAAGACGGCAGAATGAAGAATGAAATCATCTCCGAATGATTCCCCGACAACAGCATCTTAACCGGTTCAGTCCTCATCGTGATACGTGCCAGACTACTGCCGTTCAGAGTGGTCGCTTCAATGGCTTCCGGCAATTGCTCCTTGGAAAGCCCCAGCTGTTCCACCAACTCGGCATCAAGAAAGCTTCCATCGGCACCTGAATCGATAAAAGCGTTAATCGCTAAGCTCTGATTCCTGTTCACAAGGGTAGCCGGGAAACGGGGTCTGACAGAGGTACTGAGAGGTTGAAACTGGCTCGCTAAAAGTCCTCCCAACTTTAGCGAGCCGGGCAGTTTGACGACCGCCGGGAACAAGTGGAGATGTAATGTCCCGAGCTACCACAGTAGAGGCAGCAGTTGGTCTTACGTCTATGTTGACGCTCCTCCTTGGTTAACCCGTGCCGCCCCACTTGCATGGGTTCAGAATCGGGAGAGAGGACCTCTCCACTAATCCTTTGTGGTGGAGAATGATCGACGTGTTCTGGTCCACCACCCGACCCGACTGGGAACTGAGAAGCTGATCGATTGGACGGACCCCATTGCTTCTCCCTCCTTCGCTCTCGGACTCGATTATCCACCCGAATAGACAAGGCTACCAAGCTGTCCAGGTCACTAGGCTCGGATAGGAGATCAGCTCATCCTTGAGCTGCTCCGACAGACCCTGGTAAAAGGCCGCTTGCAGAGACTCCTCATTCCACCCACTCTCCACAGCCAACGTCTTGAACTCGATCACGAAGTCGGCCACGCTGCGAGTTCCTTGGTGAAGCGAAAACAGGCGCCTAGCTGCGTCCCTCCCTCGGACGGAATGGTCGAAGAGCTTCCTCATCTCGGCCGTGAACCCCTGGTATGAAGCCATGCAGGGGTCTTGTCGTTCCCAAACGGCTGAAGCCCACTCCAGCGCTCGACCACGCAGCAACTCAATCACAAAGGCTATCCTAGCCTTGTCTGTGGCATAAGAGTAGGGCTGTAGATCGAACACTAACCCACACTGCATAAGGAAAGAACGGCATCTTCCCAGCTCCCCCTCATATTTATCCGGCGTCGGAACCTTGGGCTCACGGAAGGACACCGCTCCAGACGCGGCAGGCGAGATGGGTGAAACCGGTAGTGGATCCTCCACCGGAAACTTGCGCTGGTTCTGGACCTCCGTCAGACCGGTAGAAAGGTTCCGAACTGCCAACGCGATCTCCTGTAGCTCCGTGCTATGATGGCCCAACATCTTCTCCTGATGGGTAATGGCATGGCGAACAGAGTCCAGGTCCGCTGGGTTCATTACTGGCCGGATCGTTCTGTCACGAGTTACTAAGCCAGAACCCAGAAGCAGACCAGGACAAGGTAAGTTGAAACGAAGGTGAGTGTTTATTTACAAATTCAAGAGTGATGCTGAATAATCCAGGGAACAGAGCGGGCGGCGTTGATTAGTTGTTAGGGGGTGTAGTGGTTGATCCAATCATGGCTCGGCAGCCGCCGACCACCAGGCAGAGGTTGGATGAAGGTTCCGGACGAGTGACTGCAGATGGAACAAAACGGAGGTAAGTAAACAACAAACCAACAAGGTGCAAAACAACAAAACTAACGCTAGAAGCTCTAAGACTGATACTCTGGTAAACCTACTGTTCATGGCTAACGATCCGGCAGGGAATGGATGTTAGGCCAGAGCCTAAGAAGGGTGATGATCAGGACCAGGTGTGCAGATTGCTGATGGGATGCAGGTGCGGAAATCAAGAGAGCTCCCCGGAGCGTTCCAGAACCCTCGGGAAACTGGAGATCCCGAGCAGAAAAACTAGTCCACAGACAGGACCCGACTCAGACTGCCGGGATCGTTACAAGCATAGGTTGTGCGCTCTGCAAACAATGTGTCCACTCCAACAACGAGAACTGTAAGACTGGAATAATAATATATTGAATGCATTAACAGTAATTACCATAATCAAACAACCATTGTAGATTAGAAATTATAGGAATTAACCGTAAGACTGGAAGTGATATTTACTAACAATCAAATTCAAACAATTCACACAATGAAGTTATGGCGGGAGAGAGTGTCACGCCCTGGCTCTGGGGACTCTAGTATGTTGAGCCAGGGTGTGAGTTTTCATTTGTTTTGTAGTTCTATGTTGGCCAGTGTGGTTCTCAATCAGAGGCGACGTGTATCAGCTGTTGCTTGTTGTCTCTGATTGGGAACCATACTTAAGCAGCCAGTTTTCCCACAGTGTTTGTGGGATCTTGTTCCTGTGTAGGTTTGTGTTTTTGCACCTTTGGACGTCACGTATCGATTTGTTATTTTGTTCGTGTAATCATTATTTAATAAATATGTTCACCTTCCACGCTGCGCCTTGGTCCTCTGTATCCGACGATCGTGACAGAGAGCGCATTCTGGAGAGAGAAGTGCATTGTGCATCTGGGCGCTGCATAGTCAATCCGACATCTGCATTGGCCATGCAGCATTTACGGTGATACGGCCTCTGCATTCATACTTCTTGCGTTTCACGGAGCAGTGCAGAGCTGTTGTCAAGGATGTGAGTTTGTGTTTATACAGGATGTACCGCCCTCCACCTACCGTCAACCAATCATGTCAATGCGGAGCTATACAGAGCCTTCCACATTGTTACAACATTTGGGAGGCGCATGGCGATGCGGTACGGAGCTTGATTTTGCTCTGTAATTGCATCACACCATCCATATGGAGCCTCCAACCACATTTTCAAGCATAAATTGGCTTTTAGTCTAGGCCTCCGCAATGGATTAGTTCACTGAGATGGGCGCAAATATATATATATATATATTTGCGTACCACATCGCCATGCAAATATATATATTTCCTACTGCTTGACTAAAATAATCTACCCCCAAGCCATAAGACTGCTGAACAGTTAATAAAATGGCTACCCGGACAATTTACATTGACCCTCTTTATTATTTATTAATTTATCTTAATTGTTTTGCACTGACGCCCTTGCTCTGGCTCTATACACCCTCACTAGACTCTACTCACACACTCACACATACTACACTGACACTCCAACACACACACAAAACACACACACATGCATATTGACGGCACACACACTCACACTCACACATAGACACATTTTCACACTTCACATAAGCTGCTGCTACTCTGTTTATTATACAGTATATCCTGATTGCCTAGTCACTTTTACCCCTACCCACATGTACATACTGTATTACCTCAATTACCTCAACTACTTCGTACTGCTGCACATTGACTTGGTAATGGTACTCCTTGTATATAGCCTCATTATTGTTTTTATTGTGTTATTATTTCCTTTTTTATTTAGCAAATATTTGTCTTACTTTTTAACTCTGCACTGTTGGGAATGGGCTCGTAAGTAAGCATTTCACTGTAAAGTCTACACCTGTTGTATTTGGCGCATGTGACCAATCAAATTTGATTTGTCGATTAAGAAACACTCATATCTGCTTTCTGTAGCAAAATGTTTTTGAATGTTTTACAATGCATGCCCTAATGAACCCATCTCCCTTGTAGTATTCCCCTCCTCCCAACTACCTTACAGCAGTGCCATCCCCTCCTCCCACACTCTAGAAGGCCTTGGTCCACAGGGAGGGAGGGGTACAGCTACTGGCCAATGAAGGGTTACAGTTGGACGTATTAGCCTTGTGTTTTCCAGGGAAGCCTGCCAAACAACCTTCTTCTTGGTTGGACAGAGAGCGAGAGAGAGACAGAGAGACAGAGAGAGGGAGAGATGGCGCAAAAGAAAGAGAGAGAGAGATGGGGGGGAGGAGAGGGTGAGCGAGAGAGAGAACGAGAGAGAAAATAGAATCACTAGGGACAGATATATTTTCATAACATTTGGGAGGAGGTTGTAAAGTTGTAGGTCCTGCTAAAGTGGTGAGTTGTGGACATTCTTGCAATAACTGTGCAAAGGAAACTGCCCTAAGCCTCCCACTCGATCATAGTGCACACTAAGAATAGTGTTCACTAGAAGGGAATTGCTAACAAATAAGAAAGTCACAGTCAGTGGTCATATAGGGCTTCTTAGGCCCTAGAAAGCCCAAATAATATCTTACCAATCTACAGGCAGCTGCCATTAGTGGGCGTCTTAGCAGAAATATCCATACCAATCATTAATGTTGTGATAAAAGCAATTGACACAGAGTTTGAAGGCAATCCTGATATATTTGCTCAGTGGAGATGTAAGGAGTAACCTTATGTAACAGTGTTGCTGCCGTCCCTCTCCTCGCCCCTACCTGGGCTTAAACCAGGGACCCTCTGCACACATCGGCAACAGTCACCCTCGAAGCACCGTTACCCGTCGCTCCACAAAAGCCGCGGCCCTTGCAGAGCAAGGGAAACAACTACTTCAAGGTCTCAGAGCGAGTGACGTCACAGATTGAAACGCTAATAGTGCGCACCGCTAACTAGCTAGCCATTTCACACCGGTTACACTTACTTTCACCATAGTATGCCTCCAGACATGTTGATGTAATGACATGATTCTCGCACACAAACACATTGACAGACGCAGGAACGCATGCACGCACGCACACACACACACACACACACCATCCGTCAGCCCCTCTGACAGCCCTGCCTCCCTGGTGTTCTTACCTACAGGTGTGTAATGATGGCAGATGCCCCTTAGGTGAACTCCTGCTGTCAGACATGTTCCACACACACACACACACACACACACACACACACACACACACACACGCGCGCTATTTATTCCCTGTCCTACCTCTGAAGTTCATGTTCCAATCAACCAGAGATATAGGATGTGGCCACAAGAGGGCAGACTATTCTGTGGATGTGAATAGAGTAGTCTGGACATTGTGAAAGGATGTGAATTAATGGTGGTGAATGGCAATATCCTGGGGAGATTCTCTAAATTGGTTTTGCGAACTCCTCTGTCCTCTCCTCACCTCCTTCTGAAAAAGATAAAAGGTAATCGAGGAGAGGAGGCAAGGAGAGGAAATGTGGAAACAAATGTGCTGGTATGAAATGAGACTTTCCTTGTCCACTATCAGGCAAATTACTTTTACAGAGGAGGAATTCCAAAATATATGTGTAAAGTGGTAAAAATTTCTCTAGTTGTGGCATACATTTTATAGATAAAACAATAAGTAGCATATAGTTTTTAAACGTGTGCAAGCTTTTTTCCTCTGACAAAACAACAGCTGATTCAAAGTGTGTGGCAGATATCAAAACTCTTCCGCGAAGGACTCAGGTAGGATACACATGACTATCCTTGACCAATGATCGTTTTGAAGGACTAACACAGCTGGAAAGCCAAAAGTTAAAGAAAAAGCAGAACATGTCCCGTCATGCTTTACCCACCATTGGGGAAGGCATTTAAGGACATTATCAGGAAGCACTGGTACATTATTGATACTGACCCACAATTGAACCCCATTTTTAAATATCCCCCACGTATGGTCTTAAAAAAAAAAAAAAAAACGTGAGAGACATTGTGGTTAAATATGATTACCCACCAGAGAAAAGGGAAACTTTCTTGGACAAGGTTCTGGAGGGTAATTGCAATGTGGCCAATGTGCTCAATGCAGCTTCACGTACAAATGCAACTCATTTACCCACCCCCGCACAGGACAAAGATTTAAGATCAAAGGCCTGATTACCTGCATGTCCACCAATGTTGTTTACATGTTGAAATGTCCTTGTGGTCTGTCTTACAAAGGGAAAACCCGCAGAACCCTTAAGACACGGAGGGGGTCACACTCGGACAATCAGAGTGGGGGCTTATTATTGTGGCCCAGGTGGCACAAAATAATCAAAGGTCTGACTGCACGGAGATGCTTGGGGAAAATGGTTACAACGGGGGACCAGAGGGTTTGTGTCTCAGGTAACACAAACACCTAGGACTTTACATAGATTAAACAGATTAATCAAATTTTACATTGTTGTCAATTTTTGCTCGATCTTGCATGCTTTCTCAAACAGCTGTAACTGTATATGCATTCGTAAATCAGGTTCTTTCTTGAGTTGGGCTCTGGGATGTAACGACCGTTGAGCATCTGATCTTATGGTTGATTGTGGAGGAAAGGGGTTGAGTGTGTTAGAGTATGTGCGTGTGTGTTTATCCCACATCTGTTGCAAGGAGGTAAGGATGTTAGGGAGAATATAGGATGAACCACAATAATTGTTTGCTAAAATAATAATTGCTTGTAAAAAATTTAATGTAATACAATGGCAATCCGGGTTATAGGTTAAAATCCTACGCATTAACTGCCAACATTATTACGCATATTAATTGATAATGATGGAAAATAAGGTATGCAAGATATTTGAATAGATATATATTTTTAAATAGTTATATATATATATTGAGGTGAGAGAATTGGAAATGCTTTTGGCGGTTGACCTGCTTCTGTTTTGTGGGTGGCACTGTGTGTTGTTTTCGATGGATGGGTCCTGGCCTCTCGGGGGCCTAGGGATCTGGGGGGACGGGGGTGGTATGCCGATTACTGGGATGACGGCCCAACTTGGGGTGGGGAGGGGTTTTAGTGGGGGAATTAGTGGAGAACAATTGGAGGGTTACTTAGTAGCAATGCAAATATCATGGTACAGCTATATGGACACTCAATCACTATGGTATTTTTTATTGGTAAATTTACAAACATATATAATGTTAAATAGATTTGAAACTTGTATCTCATTATGGTATGTGGTGAAATAAGTATAGCCTGTTATAATTGTAATGGCTTAGCAGATAATAACAAAAGAAGAACAATATTTACATGGCTCAAAGAGAAGGAATATAATATCTATTGTTTACAGGAAACTCATTCAACAATTCTAGATGAAGTTGCGTGGAAAAAGGAATGGGGGGGGGGCGAAATATACTTCTCCCATGGGCAAAGAAACTCAAAAAGGGTGATGATATTAATTAACAGTAATTTCGATCCGAATGTGCAAATTGTCCAAACAGATACGCAAGGTAGATGGATTATTTTAAATATGTTATTGGACCATAAACAGATATGGCTCATTAACCTTTACAGACCAAATAATGATGATCCACACTTCTTTGACAATATACTGTAGATAATCAATTATAAACCCTGCAAGCAATTCAACACTCTATTATTATGGTGGGAGATTATAAAACCGTTTTAAATAGCTCAATGGACCGTAAAGAAAATCACACAACAAACAATCACCCTCATGCTCTTAAGGAAATCGTTAATGTCATGGATACATTAGAACTAGTAGATATATGGAGGCTTAAATATCCTGACCTAGTGAGATATACATGGCGGAGACTCAATCAATCTAGTCGTCTTGACTTCTTTCTTATGTCATTCTCGCTGGCACCAAAAGTTTAAAAAGTGTTGATAGGGGACAGAATGCGGTCACACCATCATATAATTGGCATATACAGTGGGGAGAACAAGTATTTGATACACTGCCGATTTTGCAGGTTTTCCTACTTACAAAGCATGTAGAGGTCTGTAATTTTTTATCATAGGTACACTTCAACTGTGAGAGTATTTGGTCACCTACAAACAAGCAAGATTTCTGGCTCTCACAGATCTGTAACTTCTTCTTTAAGAGGCTCCTCTGTCCTCCACTCGTTACCTGTATTAATGGCACCTGTTTGAACTTGTTATCAGTATAAAAGACACCTGTCCACAACCTCAAACAGTCACACTCCAAACTCCACTATGGCCAAGACCAAAGAGCTGTCAAAGGACACCAGAAACAAAATTGTAGACCTGCACCAGGCTGGGAAGACTGAATCTGCAATAGGTAAGCAGCTTGGTTTGAAGAAATCAACTGTGGGAGCAATTATTAGGAAATGGAAGACATACAAGACCACTGATAATCTCCCTCGATCTGAGGCTCCACGCAAGATCTCACCCCGTGGGGTCAAAATGATCACAAGAACGGTGAGCAAAAATCCCAGAACCACACGGTGGGACCTAGTGAATGACCTGCAAAGAGCTGGGACCAAAGTAACAAAGCCTACCATCAGTAACACACTACGCCGCCAGGGACTCAAATCCTGCAGTGCTAGACGTGTCCCCCTGCTTAAGCCAGTACATGTCCAGGCCCGTCTGAAGTTTTCTAGAGTGCATTCGGATGATCCAGAAGAGGATTGGGAGAATGTCATATGGTCAGATGAAACCAAAATAGAACTTTTTGGTAAAAACCCAACTCGTCGTGTTTGGAGGACAAAGAATGCTGAGTTGCATCCAAAGAACACCATACCTACTGTGAAGCATGGGGGTGGAAACATCATGCTTTGGGGCTGTTTTTCTGCAAAGGGACCAGGACGACTGATCCGTGTAAAGGAAAGAATGAATGGGGCCATGTATCGTGAGATTTTGAGTGAACACCTCCTTCCATCAGCAAGGGCATTGAAGATGAAACGTGGCTGGGTCTTTCAGCATGACAATGATCCCAAACACACCGCCCGGGCAACGAAGGAGTGGCTTCGTAAGAAGCATTTCAAGGTCCTGGAGTGGCCTAGCCAGTCTCCAAATCTCAATCCCATAGAAAATCTTTGGAGGGAGTTGAAAGTCCGTGTTGCCCAGCGACAGCCCCAAAACATCACTGCTCTAGAGGAGATCTGCATGGAGGAATGGGCCAAAATACCAGCAACAGTGTGTGAAAACCTTGTGAAGACTTACAGAAAACGTTTGACCTGTGTCATTGCCAACAAAGGGTATATAACAAAGTATTGAGAAACTTTTGTTATTGACCAAATACTTATTTTCTACCATAATTTGCAAATAAATTAATTAAAAATCCTACAATGTGATTTTCTGGATTTTTTTTTCTCATTTTGTCTGTCATAGTTGACGTGTACCTATGATGAAAATTACAGGCCTCTCTCATCGTTTTAAGTGGGAGAACTTGCACAATTGGTGGCTGACTAAATACTTTTTTCCCCCACTGTATGTATGTACAGTGGTGTGAAAAAGTGTTTGCCCCCTTCCTGATTTGTTATTTGTTTGCATGTTTGTCACACTTAAATGTTTCAGATCATCAAACAAATGTAAATATTAGTCAAAGATAACACAAGTAAACACAAAATGCAGTTCTGAAATGACGAGACAAAAGTTGAACTTTTTGGAAGGTGTGTGTTCCATTACATCTGGCGTAAAAGTAACACCGCATTTCAGAAAAAGAACATCATACCAACAGTAAAATATGGTGGTGGTAGTGTGATGGTCTGGGCCTGTTTTGCTGCTTCAGGACCTGGAAGACTTGCTGTGATAAATGGAACCATGAATTCTGCTGTCTACCAAAAAATCCTGAA
This sequence comes from Coregonus clupeaformis, assembly GCF_020615455.1. NCBI lineage: Eukaryota > Metazoa > Chordata > Actinopteri > Salmoniformes > Salmonidae > Coregonus > Coregonus clupeaformis. The sequence goes on along the minus strand of NC_059218.1, from coordinate 8,094,621 downwards.
GGCGAATGTCCGGCCATCTGTTCGTGACCTCAAGCTGAAGCGAACTTGGGTTCTGCAGCAGGACAATGATCCAAAACACACCAGCAAGTCCACCTCTGAATGGCTGAAGAAAAACAAAATGAAGACTTTGGAGTGGCCTAGTCAAAGTCCTGACCTGAGTCCTATTGAGATGCTGTGGCATGACCTTAAAAAGGCAGTTCATGCTCGAAAAATCTCCAATGTGGCTGAATTACAACAATTCTGCAAATGTGAGTGGGCCAAAATTCCTCCACAGCGCTGTAAAAGACTCATTGCAAGTTATCGTAAACGCTTGATTGCAGTTGTTGCTGCTAAGGGTGGCCCAACCAGTTATTAGGTTGTAGGGGGCAATCACCTTTTCACACAGGGCCATGTGGGTTTGGATTTAGTTTTCCCTTAATAATAACAACCTTCATTTCAAAACTGCATTTTGTGTTTACTTGTTATCTTTGACTAATATTTAAATTTGTTTGATGATCTGAAACATTTAAGTGTGACAAACATGCAAACAAATTAGAAATCAGGAAGGGGGCAAACACTTTTTCACACCACTGTATGTATGTGTATGTGTGTATATATATACAGTGAGGGGAAAAGTATTTGATCCCCTGCTGATTTTGTACGTTTGCCCACTGACAAATACATGATCAGTCTATAATTTTAATGGTAGGTTTATTTGAACAGTGAGAGACAGAATAACAACAAAAAAATCGAGAAAAATGCATGTCAAAAATGTTATAAATTGTTTAGCATTTTAATGAGGGAAATAAGTATTTGACCCCCTCTCAATCAGAAAGATTTCTGGCTCCCAGTGTCTTTTTTATACAGGTAACGAGCTGAGATTAGGAGCACACTCTTAAAGGGAGTGCTCCTAATCTCAGTTTGTTACCTGTATAAAAGACACCTGTCCACAGAAGCAATCAATCAATCAGACTCCAAACTCTCCACCATGGCCAAGACCAAAGAGCTCTCCAATGATGTCAGGGTCAAGATTGTAGACCTACACAAGGCTGGAATGGGCTACAAGACCATCGCCAAGCAGCTTGGTGAGAAGGTGACAACAGTTGGTGCGATTATTCGCAAATGGAAGAAACACAAAAGAACTGTCAATCTCCCTCAGCCTGGGGCTCCATGCAAGATCTCACCTCGTGGAGTTGCAATGATCATGAGAATGGTGAGGAATCAGCCCAGAACTACACGGGAGGATCTTGTCAATGATCTCAAGGCAGCTGGGACCATATTCACCAAGAAAACAATTGGTAACACACTACGCCGTGAAGGACTGAAATCCTGCAGCGCCCGCAAGGTCCCCCTGCTCAAGAAAGCACATATACAGGGCCGTCTGAAGTTTGCCAATGAACATCTGAATGATTCAGAGGAGAACTGGGTGAAAGTGTTGTGGTCAGATGAGACCAAAATCAAGCTCTTTGGCATCAACTCAACTCGCCGTGTTTGGAGGAGGAGGAATGTTGCCTATGACCCCAAGAACACCATCCCCACCGTCAAACATGGAGGTGGAAACATTACGCTTTGGGGTTGTTTTTCTGCTAAGGGGACAGGACAACTTTACCGCATCAAAGGGACGATGGACGGGGCCATGTACCGTCAAATCTTGGGAAGAACCTCCTTCCCTCAGCCAGGGCATTAAAAATGGGTCGTGGATGGGTATTCCAGCATGACAATGACCCAAAACACACGGCCAAGGCAACAAAGGAGTGGCTCAAGAAGAAGCACATTAAGGTCCTGGAGTGGCCTAGCCAGTCTCCAGACCTTAATCCCATAGAAAATCTGTGGAGGGAGCTGAAGGTTCGAGTTGCCAAACGTCAGCCTCAAAACCTTAATGACTTGGAGAAGATCTGCAAAGAGGAGTGGAACAAAATCCCTCCTGAGATGTGTGCAAACCTGGTGGCCAACTACAAGAAACGTCTGACCTCTGTGATTGCCAACAAGGGTTTTGCCACCAAGTACTAAGTCATGTTTTGCAGAGGGTTCAAATACTTATTTCCCTCATTAAAATGCAAATCAATTTATAACATTTTTGACATGCGTTTTTCTGGATTTTTTTGTTGTTATTCTGTCTCTCACTGTTCAAATAAACCTACCATTCAAATTATAGACTGATCATGTCTTTGTCAGTGTGCAAACGTACAAAATCAGCAGGGAATCAAATACTTTTTTCCCTCACTGTATATATGTATGTGTGTGTGTGTATGTATATATATATATATATATATATATATATATATATATATATATATATATATATATATATATATTTAAGAAGCGAAAACATATGGGGGATTGGAAGTGATGCAGACAATTAAATTGATGGAAGTTACAATCTATCTGCAATAACAAAACAAAAAAAGACACGGATCTGTGAGCAACGCAGCAATATACGGACAGGTGAGACAAAGAAATCCGGTTACTGTTCATTTTGCACAAGCTGGATTTCCTAATAGTTCTCTGAGATACATTGGAATAGAAATGGTCAAGATGTCACGCAGGGGAGGGGACATTGAGAGGAAACTTCTTCAAAGGGAATCTTTCTGGATCCACAGGCTCAACACACTGTCTCCTCTTGGCCTTAACGAGGAGTTTGACTTGAAACTGTTTTTATAGTTTCAATATGTCCAAATTGTAATTTTAAAAAATCCTAATTGAACGTTGTATGAATATTGTATGTAGATTACTGTAAATATTGATTGCATTCCTTGTATATGATCATATATTTTGATACATTGAATGTTAATATTGTGAACCTATGTTATAAATTTTTTACCTCCTGTTTCAGGAAGTGATGTCAGTGAGTACTGCTCCTATAAATAGGACCTTCCACCCCCACTTGGGATATGGATGCCTGATGAAGACCTAAGGGTCGAAACGTTGTTATAAATAAATATCACCTGGGAGCATGAGCAGCAGTGTGCAGAGTTTTCCCTTCCGTTTTTCATGATTTTGCCTATAGGTCCAGCACCTTCGGAAAGGACCTGGGTGTGCGTATGTTCTTCAGCTTTTATCCTTGGCCTTTTCTCATTTGTCAAAAGTCAGTCCACTCTCTCTCCTCCGTCCTCTCTCCTCCATGACCTGGAAACCGATAAGTGGTTGAGTGGGCAAGGAGATGTCAATTCGTTAGTAGGCGAACGGAAGAGTGTCCTCCTCTCCTCGATAGCCACCTTTCATTGAGGATAGTCATATGTATCCTACCTACACGGAAGAGTTTTGAAATCTGCCACACCCCCTTTAAATCACCTTTTGTTTTGTCAGAGGAGAAAAGCATGCACACGTTTAAAAACAATATGCTACTTATCGTTTTATCTATAAAATGTCTTGCACAACTAAATTAATTTGTTTTATCACTTTACACATTTATTTCGGGATCCACCCCTGTAAACGTAATTTGCTTGATGACGTGCGAGTGGAGACGGAGAGTCTCATTTCATACAAGCGCATTTTCATCCACGTTCCCTCACCTCGTCGCCTCTCCTTGATTAACTTTGACCTTTTTCAAAAGGAGGTGAGAAAGGCGCAAATCCAATTGAGAAAAGCCCTTGTTGAAAGGTGGCTATCAAGGAGGGGAGGAAATGTTTCAGTTCGCCTACTAATGGAATTGACACTCTCCTCGACCACTCAACCACTTATCGATTTCCAGGTGACGGAGGAGTCGAAGCAAGGACAGTCTTTTGCCCAAAAGGGAATCTCCCCTAGTTGCTGTTTTCACCAGAACTATTATGGCTTGTAGTGTTCATGTATCACCAGTAAGGGGTGCTACCTTAACATGCAGGAGGACATGGAGGGGAATCTTGGGCTGTGTCTGAAAACTTTACTAGCTGTCAAATCCTTGCATCCTCGGTCCTTGTTTCCTAAATCCCTCTCAAAGCTAATTGGATGAGGAGATCTGAGGAAAGGACCTTGGATCCTCTCCTCCAATGCACTTTCAGAGGAAATTAGGAAACAAGGACGGAGGAAGCAAGGATTTGACGGCTTGTAACGTTTTCAGAAACAGCCATTCATTACAGACACAGAAGTGATGAAGGGAGAGGCAGCAGAATAAGACACTCATTTAACAACATTGAAAAACTGTCTGACACGTTCAAGCGAATCACTCTATCTTACATGAGTGAATAGGAGGTCATCGCCCTTAGACACTCACCCCTAGACACTCATCACCCCTAGACACCATCCCCCCACACTCCCACACTCCCTTACTTCCTGGAGTAATCGTTTATTATCATTCTCAACCCGCACACACCTCAGGACATTCAATGCTGTAGACATTTTTTGGTACCCTTCCCCAGATCTGTGCCTCGACATGATCCTGTCTCGGAGCTCTACGGACAATTCCTTCGACCTCATGGCTTGGTTTTTGCACTGACATGAACTGTCAACTGTGGGACCTTGTATAGACAGGTGTGTGCCTTTCCAAATCATGTCCAATCAATTGAATTTACCACAGGTGGACTCCAATGAAGTTGTAGAAACATCTCAAGGATGATCAATGGAAACAGGATGCACCTGAGCTCGAATCTCATAGCGAAGGGTCTGAATACTTATGTAAATAAGGTACTTCTGTTTTTTATTTTTAATACATTTGCAAACATTTCAAAAAAACTGTTTTCGCTTTGTCAATGTGGGGTATTGTGTGTAGATTGATGAGAATATATATTTTTAATCCATTGTAAAATAAGGCTGTAACTTAAAATGTGGAAAAAGTCAAGGAGTCTGAATACTTTCCAAATGCACTGTATACAGGAAAAGACAACAAAAAATAAGTGGGCCTCAGTCCCGAACCTACCATCCAGGCACGTGCACAGATAGGGCTCTACCTGTGCAGAGCATATGCCCCTTTGCCCTTCCAGTCTCCAAAGTGCACCTTTTCGGTGATGAAATACAGTAATTTCCCACAAAATGTTTGTTTTTTGTACACATTTTTTGTCGTTATTGTTCTGAACCCACAAGTCGTTGTTACATTTGTATTTATGCTTTCAAACCAAAAAGCGCGTCTTGATTGTTGACCAATGACCAATATTTAGCATTGGCGTGCTGAATTAAGGTGGGCGTGCATATCCAGATTAGTGACCAGAAAGAACTTGTTTCATTTCCTCCAGTTTTGCCTGGAAAAACAGAGTAGGCCTATGTTTATCATCCATATAAAATACAGGTTAGCAATATACTTCTGACTCATCTTTGTCAGACAAAAGGCTACTTGGCAATTTAATTGATCATTTTCATATTTCAGATAGGCCTAGTTTGGGTGGCTACATGTCTAAAGATAAGTAGCTGTAACACTGCATTCAGTATTATGGGATGAAGATTTAACATTTTCTGGCGAATTTATTACGCCTTCCGTCCAATTCTGCAACCTCCACTACAAGTAGGCCGTATGATTTCGCTTGATCTGGACTCAAGAGAAGAGACATGATATATCCCTAGTTAATATTGGCTGCTAATATGAATGACTTTCAGCTCCAAATGCAGGTGTAAAACACACTTTATTTCTGTAGTCTATTTGCATTTTAAAAATGCATAATAGTTTATGGCTGTAATCGTAATTTATCGCAAGTTTTGTACCACTCGTTTTTGGGGGTCGCGGGTCAAAAAGTTTGTAATGTTAGGCTACATTATTTCTTACAATCTTTTATTTTGAATGGACTGGTGTTGGTCAGCATTTATTCCAGTTCAAAATAGTTTTGCAAAATACTTTACTCATCAGATTGTGCTGCTTTCCCCTCTTCCTGTAATAACTGCTCAACGAGTCTGTGACCGCGGTTGCTGGATTTTTTTGTTGTTGGGGGGGTGCCCTTTTTTTGGTTTGAGATCATGTTTTCCAAAAGGTCTGTGCACGGCACTGCTCCCATACCATTACCCCAACACCACCCAACCAACATGTCCCCATCCAACCACCCCCACATTCCCAGAAACCATGTTTTCCACCCCTTCCCCCCCTGCTTGTCAGTCCCCCAGACCCAATGTCATATTTTTCCATATTCTGTTCCAGTTAAAGGGTTGTTCAGATCCACTTAGATCTGTGGACCACACATTTCTAATGGCTAGCTCAGAATATAAGCTTTCTAAAATGTGTTTATATATTATCCTTTCAGGAGCCCAGATAATATATTTATATATTCCATCATTGGATGGTTTGGTAGTTGGGTTTCCCAAGAAACTCCATAGGCCAGCATAGCTGACCAAAGTTGTAAATATAGAAAAAAGGAGTTGGCTGGTAATGTGTATGTGTCTTTCCAATCTTGGAATGATCTCAAACCATTACTGTCAATGATATATTCTACATTTGGGCCATTGGGGAATGCAAAGGCCGCCTTCCAGATCGCAATACATTATTGTGAAATATTGGAGTATGGGCATGCCATTTTGATTCCCAGTTTCATCGTTTTTACATTTTGCGCCAAATAGAAATTGTGTGAGCAATAATAGGACCAAAGTGTAGTTGACATTGTTTAACCCCTAAGGTCGATGCCCGCGCCCCCGTGGATATCTAATTAGCATAATAAAAAAGTCCCCATAGAAATCTTTCAGTTTAAGCTAGAGAAATGAATTTTTTGCATTGGATGCATCTCTATCCACCACATCCGCTGATGTCGCACTTCCGCATCTGCAGTGAAAGGTGAAAGAGCTAGAGCGGTGTTTGTCAGACCATGAGACATCGCGAAAATCGGTCTCCTCACAAAAACGTCTGAACAGTTTGGCCTACAAACTATTATGACCCCTCTATAGAAAGACACTCACAAACATTTTGCTCTATGAACCGTCTTGTGACTCGTCTGAAGTCGGTACAGCCGATCTGCCAACTTCTGTCTGCAGCATCCGAACAGTTTGGGCTACACACTAATAGGTGATACTCTCACGAACACGTACATGTTGGTTGTTTTGCTCTAGGATGCACACAGGCCTCACAAGACTCATCTGAAGGTCCCCTGGGACCTGTTGAAAACATTTATGAAAGTATACACTGTATATGGTGACTCTTTAGTGCCAAAAATAAGGGGTTAAATACATATATATACAGTTGAAGTCGGAAGTTTACATACACTTAGGTTGGAGTCATTAAAACTCGTTTTTCAACCACTCCACAAATTTCTTGTTAACAAACTATAGTTTTGGCAAGTCGGTTAGGACATCTACTTTGTGCATGACACAGGTAATTTTTCCAACAATTGTTCACGAACAGATTATTACACTTATAATTCACTGTATCACAATTCCAGTGGGTCAGAAGTTTACATACACTAAGTTGACTGTGCCTTTAAACAGCTTGGAAAATTCCAGAAAATGATGTCATGGCTTTAGAAGCTTCTGATAGGCTAATTGACATAATTTTAGTCAATTGGAGGTGTACCTGTGGATGTATTTCAAGGCCTACCTTCAATCTCAGTGCCTCTTTGCTTGACATCATGGGAAAATCCAAAGAAATCAGCCAAGACCTCAGAAAAAGAATTGTAGACCTCAACAAGTCTGATTCATCCTTGGGAGCAATTTTCAAACACCTGAAGGTACCACATTCATCTGTACAAACAGTAGTATGCAATTATAAACACCATGGGACCACGCAGCCGTCATACTGCTCAGGAAGGAGATGCGTTCTGTCTCCTAGAGATGAATGTACTTTGGTGTGAAAAGTGCAAATCAATCCCAGAACAACAGCAAAGGACCTTGTGAAGATGCTGGAGGAAACAGGTACAAAAGTATGTATATCCACAGTAAAAACGAGTTCTATATCGACATAACCTGATAGGCCGCTCAGCAAGGAAGAAGCCACTGCTCCAAAACCGCCATAAAAAAGCCAGACTACGGTTTGCAACTGCACATGGGGACAAAGATCATACTTTTTGGAGAAATTTCCTCTGGTCTGATGAAACAAAAATAGAACTGTTTGGTGACCATCGTTATGTTTGGAGGAAAAAGGGGAACACTTGCAAGCCAAAGAACACCATCCCAACCGTGAAGCACGGGGGTGGCAGCATCATGCTTTGGGGGTGCTTTGCTGCAGGAGGGACTGGTGCACTTCACAAAATAGATGGCATCATGAGGAAGGAAAATGATGTGGAACATCTCAAGACATCAGTCAGGAAGTTAAAGCTTGGTAGCAAATGGGTCTTCCAAATGGACAATGACCCCAAGCATACTTCCAAAGTTGTGGCAAAATGGCTTAAGGACAACAAAGTCAACGTATTGGAGTGGCCATCACAAAGCCCTGACCTCAATCCTATAGAAAATTTGTGGGCAGCTGAAAAAGCGTGCGCGAGCAAGGAGGCCTACAAACCTGACTCAGTTACACCAGCTCTGTCAGGAGGAATGGGCCAAAATTCACCAAACTTATTGTGGGAAGCTTGTGGAAGTCTACCCGAAACGTTTGACCCAAGTTAAACAATTTAAAGGCAATGCTACCAAATACTAATTGAGTGTATGTAAACTTCTGACCCACTGGGAATGTGATTAAATAAATAAAAGCTGAGATAAATCATTCTCTCTACTATTATTCTGATATTTCACATTCGTAAAAATAAAGTGGTGATCCTAACTGACCTAAGACAGGGAATTTTTACTAGGATTAAATGTCAGGAATTGTGAAAAACTGAGTTTGAATGTATTTGCCTAAGGTGTATGTAAATTTCCGACTTCAACTGTACAGTGGGGAGAACAAGTATTTGATACACTGCCGATTTTGCAGGTTTTCCTACTTACAAAGCATGTAGAGGTCTGTACTTTTTATCATAGGTACACTTCAACATTGTATGATTTTTAAGTAATTCATTTGCATTTTATTGCATGACATAAGTATTTGATCACCTACCAACCAGTAAGAATTCCGGCTCTCACAGACCTGTTCGTTTTTCTTTAAGAAGCCCTCCTGTTCTCCACTCATTACCTGTATTAACTGCACCTGTTTGAACTCGTTACCTGTATAAAAGACACCTGTCCACACACTCAATCAAACAGACTCCAACCTCTCCACACTGGCCAAGACCAGAGAGCTGTGTAAGGACTCAGGGATAAAATTGTAGACCTGCACAAGGCTGGGATGGGCTACAGGGCAATAGGCAAGTAGCTTGGTGAGAAGGCAACAACTGTTGGCGCAATTATTAGAAAATGGAAGAAGATGACGGTCAATCACCCTAGGTCTGGGGCTCCATGCAAGGTCACACCTCGTGGGGCATCAATGATCATGAGGAAGTGAAGGATCAGCCCAGAACTACACGGCAGGACCTGGTCAATGACCTCAAGAGAGCTGGGACCACAGTCTCAAAGAAAACCATTAGTAACACACTACGCCGTCATGGATTAAAATCCTGCAGCGCACGCAAGGTCCCCCTGCTCAAGCCAGCGCATGTCCAGGCCCGTCTGAAGTTTGCCAATGACCATCTGGATGATCCAGAAGAGGAATGGGAGAAGGTCATGTGGTCTGATGAGACACAAATAGAGCTTTTTGGTCTAAACTCAACTCGCTGTTTGGAGGAAGAAGAAGGATGAGTACAACCCCAAGAACACCATCCCAACCGTGAAGCATGGAGGTGGAAATATCATTCTTTGGGGATGCTTTTCTGCAAAGGGGACAGGACGACTGCACCGTGTTGAGGGGAGGATGGATGGGCCATGTATCGCGAGATCTTGGCCAACAACCTCCTTCCCTCAGTAAGAGCATTGAAGATGGGTCGTGGCTGTGTCTTCCAGCATGACAACGACCCGAAACACACAGCCAGGGCAACTAAGGAGTGGCTCCGTAAGGAGCATCTCAAGGTCCTGGAGTGGCCTAGCCAGTCTCCAGACCTGAACCCAATAGAAAATCTGAAAGTCCGTATTGCCTAGCGACAGCCCCGAAACCTGAAGGATCTGGAGAAGGTCTGTATGGAGGAGTGGGCAAAAATCCCTGCTGCAGTGTGTGCAAACCTGGTCAAGACCTACAGGAAACGTATGATCTCTGTAATTGCAAACAAAGGTTTCTGTACCAAATATTGAGTTCTGATTTTCTGATGTATCAAATACTTATGTCATGCAATAAAATGCAAAGTAATTACTTAAAAATCATACAATGTGATTTTCTGGATTTTTGTTTTAGATTCCGTCTCTCACAGTTGAAGTGTACCTATGATAAAAATTACAGACCTCTACATGCTTTGTAAGTAGGAAAACCTGCAAAATCGGCAGTGTATCAAATACTTGTTCTCCCCACTGTATATCCTGATCTTTCTTAAATCTCTGATAAAGGACAGACACTTCAGAACAAACTTTTTGGGGGACTATCTGTTGTTCCATGTAGTGAATCTGTTATTCAATGCGTTTGTATGGGCTAATAGCAGTAAGGCCCGAAATAATTGTGCTTAGACTCTTATGGGTTAAGGGATATATCAGTGAAGACCACCTCTTCCAGGGAAATAGGAGACACCATATTTCTCTCTGTACTCAGCAAGGGGGCGGAAGAATCATGTCTAAACCAATTTAAGGATGGGGCGAAATGCTAGTTCTTGGAAATACAATTAAAAGTTTGGTACGGATAGTCCTCCTACGTCTTTCCGTCTTTGTAAATTTATCCTGGATCACGTACCTAGTAGAGATGGAGTCCTCCATCTGGGTCTTGAGAGGCAGTAGGGCTGATATGGTTCGATTAATTCTATAACTTGAGATGAAGCTCAATGATCTTCAATGCGTTTGGGAGCGATTAAGATACATTGTCTAGATATAGTAAAATATCGTCTGCGTATAATGAGATTAAGTGATCGGTAGATTTGAGGGAAATTGGTATTTCCTTCGAATAACGAATTGCCTTGGCCAGAAGTTCCATGGATAATAAAAGTAGCAAAGGAGAAATGGGATTGCCTTTTCTGCTGCTTCTAGTGATTCTGAATGGAGCAGATATTGCAGATATTGCCTGTTATAACAATGGCTGAGGTATTCACCAGAGATATGACCACTCTAGTCTATAAAAAGCTTTTTCTGCATCGAGAGATAAAACAGCCCAAGGAGCTGTTGTTTTTGATGATGTATTTAAGATATGTTATAGTCGACGGCGGTTATCCAACGATAAAAGTTTTTTAACAAACCCGCATTGGTCCATGTCGACCAATTTGGCTAAGTAAGTCTTAAGACAGGATGCCAACATTTTGGAAAACAGTTTAATATCTGTGTGTATCAAAGATAGGAGGCGATAGTGAGAACACTTGGTGGCATCCTTAACTTTTTTGAATAAAAGCAACATTTGTGCTGTATTCACATCTCTCCAAAATGAACCTTTGTGAACGGCTGTGTTAATCATTTCGAGCAATAGTGTACCTAATTGATTCCAAAATGTTAAATAGACCTCAGGAGGAATACGTCCCATCCAGATATTTAGCCTTTATTTATGCTATCCAATGCCCTTTTGAGTTCATTGAGAGAGATTTGGGTTCCCAGCGAGGTGAGTTCTTAATTATTTTAGAAAGGTGAGTTCTTAATTATTTTAGAAAGGACTTAGTCTGGCTTGGTGTGGATTTTCAGTCAGAGGTATACAGTTCTTTATAGAAACAGGAGAATCTTTGATTTATTAATTGTATTAATTTAGTCATTCCCCTGTTTCAGATTCAATAGTTGGTATATCAGCTAATTGATCATTACTGCATAGGTTGTTGTCCAGTAAACGACTGGGATGATTACCATGGAAGTAGTAGTTTAATCTAAGTCGATGGATGGCAAATTCTGCTCTCTGTCTTATCAATAAATTAAGTTCTGGCTTGACTTTGGAAAGAGTAATAGTAACCTGATCTGAAAAGAGTGTTTGTTGAGAACGCTATAACGCAGTTAACACCATTTCCAATTTATTCAACCCAGATGCAAATGCAGTTGCATTATTTTTTATAAAACCTTTGGCGGCATCCCATAGAGTCCGGGGGTCATCGACTGAATTTTTATTGATCATCATGAATTAATTTAGTTACATTTCAAATTGATCACAGAATGTAGGATTTTGTAGTAATGAAATGTTGAAATACCATCTTGTGGCTCTTTTAGGAGATTCTGAGATTTGACGTTGGCAGCAGTAAGCGTGGTCAGACAAGCTCATATGTCATTTTTCTATGTTCATTTCTAACTACACAGTTTGCTGCTGAATCCTATGGGCCATTGGCCAATCTCCTGACTGTACACAGGCAAGCACATAACTTACTCCCAGGTCTACTAAATTGCATAGAACAAAGTACTGTATGCTACATGATGTGGCTATATTTTAAACTGTAATACATAGGCTTCTATGACATTGTGCCATAAACATTTACATGATTTGGGGAGCCTGTCACATGTCAATAAAACATTATTTGATATCCAGTAATGTTTCGTCCTGCTGGTTAAGCAATAACCAATCAAATGGGCTTATCAGTGGCAAGTGATGTCAAAACACATTGCCTCATTTGCATACATGGACATTATTCCCCGACAAGAGTGATAATAAGCCAAACTATAATTACCCTTCTACACTTTCTCAGACATCCTTTCTATGGCCCAGAGTTTTTTCTTGATCATTTGACCTGACTAGGAAAATCTCCAGGCTCCAGTTATAGCCTATAACAAGGACAGAGTTTTTCCTGACCATGTGACCAATAGTTTTTGTGTACTACAAACTACATAACCTTTCCAATGGTTCCCATGCAGATCCATCCATGACCCAAATGTTCCTGGCCCAATTTCTAAGACTCCGACATAACTGTAGTACCGACATAGAGTTTGAGTACAAAGCTAATGATATGCGCACCAGGTTCCTGCAACGTGGGTATGATAAGAGTGTCATTTAACAGACCTATACCCGTGCTAGAGAGACTGAACATCAAAGCCTACTCAAAGGCACTAATAGAAACTAGGACAAATCACCCCCACATTTGTTTTTTTCCACGGTGTACAAATCTATGTGAGTTCACAACATGGCCCCCTTCCATTTACTTTCGCCGTGCAAGCAAGCAATCTAGCCAATTCCTTTACGCACAGCATGCAGCTACCCAAGAAACGTAATACTTGGCTCCCAGGCCCGCCCAATGGTAATTACAAGTGTCACCACTGTGTACATTGTGACAACACGACCAATACAAACGTTTTTACCACCCAAGAACATACAAAAACCAAAGCTTCATCAATTGTAGCACCACAAATGTCATATATATGCTTAGATGCATTTGGTCAAACCAAACAAGCACTGAAACTGCATTGCAGAACATAAGGCTGCTATGTGTAAGAAAAACATTGAATACGCTATTGCGCGCCACTGCAAGACAGCCATGGCTCACCTTCCTCCCTACACTTTGTAGCCATAGAACATGCCCAAATTTCACCAAGAGGAGAGGACATCACCTGTGAACTAAAACAAAGAAAGGAATTATTGCAGTACACCTTAGATACCGGCTCATAATAATGGCTGGAACGGAGTAAATGGAATGGCATAAAAAAATTATGCCAAGAGTGTGCAAAGCTGTCATCAAGGCAAAGGGTGGCTATTTGAAGAATCTCAAATATAACATATATTTAGATTTGTTTAACACTTTTTTGGTTACTACTTGATTCCATGTGTTATTTCATAGTTTTGATGTCTTCACTACCATGTAAAAAAAAAAAAAAACTTGAATGAGTAGGTGTGTCCAAACTTTTGACTGGTATTATATATACTTTATTTTGGCATGGCCTACTGATCAACGAGACACCTGATTTACCTTGAAACATGGTATTAGGGTTTCACAGCGAAGCTTCTAATTTGGCACATAGAAACTAGAGGCCATGAGTAACTTGGTCAAAAATAATGTCACCGATTGGCCAATAGGTGTCACTGTTATAAGCACTCTCACTTAAACCCTCATATTACATGACCTGGCGCCGACGAAGATGGTTGCATCGTGACTAGATCTTAGGAAACTTGGCGGTATTTTGTTTTGTTATGTATTATTTTTTACGTTATTAGCTCAGAAAATGTTTTGTATCATTACATACAGCCGGGAAAAACTATTGGATATCAGAGCGGCGGTAACTCACCAGAACTACCAGCATTACGACCAGGAATACAACTTTCCCGAAGCAGATCCTTTGTTCGCTCTCCCCAGGGCAATTGAACTGATTCCAGAGGCCGACCCAAAACATCGCCGGCGGAGGAGAGGCACCCGGAGCGGCCTGCTGGTTCGACTTAGTGCACGCCACCCACCGCTACCGTGTATATTACTCGCTAATGTTCAGTCTTTGGATAGCAAAGTTGACGAGCTCAGGGCAAGGGTTTCTTTCCAGAGAGACATCAGGGCGTGTAACATACTTTGTTTCACGTAAACATGGCTCTCTCGGGATATTCTGTCGAAATCAGTCCAGCCAGATGGGTTCTCAGTTCATCGCGCAGACAGAAATAAATATCTCTCCGGGAAGCAGAAGGGCGGAGGTGTGTGTTTCATGATTGATGACTCATGGTGTAATTGTAGTAACATACAGAAACTCAAGTCCTTTTGTTCACCCGACCTAGAATACCTCACAATCAAATGCCGACCGTATTATCTCCCAAGATAATTTTCCTCGGTTATAGCCACGGCCGTTTATATCCCCCCTCAAGCCGATACCACGACGGCCCTCAAAGAACTTCACTGGACTTTATGCAAACTGGAAACCACATATCCTGAGGCTGCATTTATTGTAGCTGGGGATTTTAACAAAGCTAATTTGAGGACTAGGCTGTCGAAGGTCTATCAACATATCAACTGTTGTACTCAGGATGCTAAAATACTCAACCATTGCTATTCGAACTTCCGGGATGCTTACAAGGCCCTCCCCTGCCCTCCTTTCTGCAAATCTGACCACGACTCCATTTTGCTCCTCCCTTCCTGTAGGCAGAAACTCAAACAGGAAGTACCCGTGATAAGGACTATTCAACGCTGGTCTGACCAATCGGAATCCACACTTCAATATTGTTTTGATCACGCGAACTTGGATATGTTCCAGGTAGCTTGCGAAAATAATTTTGACAAATACACTGAAATGGTGACTGAGTTTATCAGGAAGTGTATAGGAGATGCTGTGCCCACTGTGACTATTAAAACCTACCCTAACCAGAAACCGTGGATAGATTGGCAGCATTTGCACAAAACTGAAAGCGCGAACCACTGCATTTAACCATGGCAAGGTGACTGGGAATATGGCAGAATATAAACAGTGTAACTATTCACTCCGCAAGGCAATTGAACAGGCAAAACGTCAGTATAGAGACAAAGTGGAGTCGCAATTCAACGGCTCAGACACGAGACGTATGTGGCAGGGTCTACAGACAATCACGGACTACAGTAGGAAAACCAGCCATGTCGCCGACACCGACTTCTTGCTAAAGCTAAATACCTTCTTCGCTAAACAAGTTCTTTGCCCGCTTTGAGGATAACACAGTGCCACCGACGCGGCCCACTACCAAGGACTGTGGGCTCTCCTTCTCCGTGGCCGACGTGAGTAAGACATTTAAGCGTGTTAACCCTCGCAAGGCTGCCAGCCCAGATGGCATCCCTAGCTGCGTCCTCAGAGCATGCGCAGACCAGCTGGCTGGTGTGTTTACGGACATATTCAATCTCTCCCTATCCCAGTCTGCTGTCCCCACATGCTTCAAGATGGCCACCATTGTTCCTGTACCTAAGAAAGTGAAGGTAACTGAACTAAATGACTATCGCCCCATAGCACTCACCTCTGTCATCATGAAGTTCTTTGAGAGACTAGTCAAGGATCATATCACCTCTTCCTTACCTGTCACCCTAGACCCACTTCAACTTGCTTGCCGCCCTGTGCAACTGGGTCCTGGACTTCCTGACGGGCCGCCCCCAGGTGGTAGGAAACAACACCACCACTTTGCTGATCCTCAACACTGGGGCCCCACAAGGGTGCGTGCTCAGCCCACTCCTGTACTCCCTGTTCACCCATGACTGCGTGGCCAAGCACGCCTCCAAGTCAATCACAACAGTAGTAGGCTTGATTACCAACAATGACGAGACCGCCTACAGGGAGGAGGTGAGGGCTCTGGGAGTGTGGTGCCAGTTAAATAACCTCTCACTCAACGTCAACAAAACAAAAGGGCTGATCATGGACTTTAGGAAACAGAAGAGGGTGCACACCTCTATCCACATCGACGGGACCGCAGTGGAGAAGGTGGAAAGCTTCAAGTTCCTTGGCGTACACGTCACCGACAAACTGAATACGTCCACCCACACAGATAGTGTGATGAAGAAGGCGCAACAGAGCCTCTTCAACCTCAGGAGATATTTGGCTTGGCACCTAAAACCCTCACAAACTTTTACAGATGCACAATTGAGAGCATCCTGTCGGGCTGTATCACCACCTGGTACGGCAACTGCACCGCCCGCAACCGCAGGGCTCTCCAGAGGGTGGTGCGGTCTGCCTAAAGCATTACCAGGGGCAAACTACCCACCCTCCAGGACACCTACAGCACCCGATGTCACAGGAAGGCCAAAAAGAACATCAAGGACATCAACCACCCGAGCCACTGCCTGTTCACCCCGTTATCATCCAGAAGGCAAGGTCAGTACAGGTGCATCAAAGCTGGGACCGAGAGACTGAAAAACAGCTTCTATCTCAAGGCCATCAGACTATTAAATAGCCACCACCAGCATATTAGAGGCTGCTGCCTATAGACATAGACTAGAAATCATTGGCCACTTTAAGAAATGGAACACTAGTCACTTTAATAATGTTTACATATCTTGCATTACTCATCTCATATGCATATACTGTAATATTCTACTGTATCTTAGTCCATGCCGCTGTGTCATTGCTCGTCCATATATGTATATATTCTTAATTATTTAATTACTTAGATTTTTGTGTATTGGGTATATGTTGTTAAATTGTTAGATAATACTTGTTAGATATTACTGCACTGTCAGAGCTAGAAGCACAAGCATTTCGCTACACCCGCAATAACATCTGCTAAACACGTGTATGTGACAAATAAAATTGGATTTGATTTTGATTTGATTAATTGAAACTTTGTATGTACTGTAGGTGTCTTTCCTCATGCTGAACAAATTTTCCCCAAAGGTCCATTATGATAGATTTTCCTCCATCTTGGACATTTTGGAAAATCTTTGATAACATATTCTCATGAAGTCCAAATAACACCAAATGATGTAGGCCCATGGTACATCGCTTAACATAGATTGAGAAAAGCTAAAGGATTGGGATGGCTGAGTTATTGATAACTCTGGAAATCTGATTTTACTTAACTATTTAAATCCTTTGTAAATCCACTTCACAATGGCCTATCAACTTGAAACTTTTTTGTGTAATCAAATACATTACCATGACGAACCATTTTAAGTTTGACATTGATATCTAAAAAAATAAGCAAACTATTCTAAATGAACCTTTTTTGACTATGTAACGCTAATGCTTAAAATAATCGTAAAAAATCTTCTTCTCATGGACTAAAAGTCAGATTCATTCCAAAAATGGTTTTTGGACTCATCACAATTGTCCCTAAAGAGTTTGAGAAAATAATGTTATGCGGCCTGAACAGTGAAAAGTGGATATTTTATTCAGGAAAATGTGAAAGTCATGCCGCTTGCGCAGTCAGCGTTTTACAGCTGTGGGAGTGTATTGAAGTATTTTGGAACACTAATGTAGAGTGTACCAACTGAGATTTTAATAATTTACACAAACAAATTTAGACAAAATACAGTCCTAGAATTCGAAGATGATGGCAATATACCAATACACTAACGCTGAAAATATTTCACGAATCTTAGCGTAAACCATTAGTCAAATTGACCCCAGAATTGGTTTATAAACTCAATAAGTAATAACTTAAAGAATGATTGATTACCTGCTGCATTCAAAGAAAACAAACCTAAAGCACTAGACCAAACTTCACTTGCATCATCCTTGTGGTATTGAGAGATAAACAGGTAATGCTATCACTGATTGCACATAACGGAAGATAGTTCCTACATGATTGAGTACTTGCTTTGTTATCCAACTGGTCTTGTGTCCTTTTTGTCATCCTGTGAACCCTGTTCATTCATATAGCTTGCAGCTATATTTTTTAGATTGCTAGGCTATAAAAAGGAGCTAAGTACAATGGTCAGGTCACTCTGAGAAAGAGGTCAGCTTGACGTCAAAATGTCAGTCACCTGTACTCATCCTGAACAATTGATTAAAGTGAACAAATAAGAAATGAATCGCAGCCTTTTTTGTTGAGTGCTCCAATTCCTCTCTTCCTCGAATTAGTCATTTTAGAAGTTTGTCTTGGTAAGCCCTTTTGTTGTATTTTTGTCATTGTTGTTGAGCAGCCCTCCTATTTTTCTTTGTTTTCTATAGTGCAGAGGCCTAACTGGCCCTGTTTGGCATGACTAAAGGGATGGGAAAAGCTGATCTTGGATCAGTAAAGAGGGGTACCAGAGAGAGATGATGCCCTATGCGTGGGAAATAAATTGTGGTCAGAGCAGGCTTAAAGAGGAGACTAAAAGCCTTCGAGTGGCTGAGGTCCAGAGGCGAGCATAGCTAGCCTGGATTAACATCCTATTGAGTCAACAGCTACTGATCCCCACGCATCTACTTCACAGGGGTTGGGTCAGGGTCACACACACAAACACACAAGTATGCACACGCAAGCATAGGTATGCATACACTCACACACGCACCCGCATCCACACACACACACACACACATGCTGGCATGCACACACACACAGGTATGCATGCATGCACAAACGCAAGCACAAGCAAACATGCCCACAAGCAGACATACACACACAACCTGTCTTCTAAAAGATATGTAGACTGCACACCTACACATTAAAATACTTCCACCTACATTCGTACATTCATCTTGTATCTGTCTAGGGAAAAGAAAGCCTGGGATAAACTAGCACGATCAGCCCCCCCTCACACACACACACACACACAGGCAAACACACACACACAAACACACACACGCCCGCTCTTGCTCTCTTTCTCTCTCATACACACATATGCACACACACGCAATACACTCAAGATGGGGCTACTGTAGATGGGAAGGAGAATGCTGTATTTATTAATGTAGGCGTATAGTATCTGCTGGTTGGAAGTCAGTGGCCCACCTCCCATCTCAGATAGCAGGCTGGGGACATCAACAGGGTCAGAGGCCAAGGGGCAAGGGTCAGTCTCTTGGAATAAAGAAATAGAGCTGAGTAAATGTGTATACGCATGAGTGTGAGAGAGAGGCCGTGCGTGTGTGTGTGCTTGTGTGTGTTTGAGAGAGCATTTCTGTAAGTATGTCGGTATGTGCCTGTGTATGCATACGTGTATGATAGAAACTGTGTGTGTGTGTGTTCGTGAGTGTGTGTGTGTGTGTGTGTGTGACTACTACACACACCTTGGAGATTAATGGTAGGTTATGTCTGAGTGCAGCAGTAGTAAAGCGCTTTAACACACTGTTTTTCTGTTAGCCCAGAGTGGCAGATCAATGGGCTTACATCTAAAGGAAGTCATCAGGATAAAGACACACATATTCAAGGTCAAACAGAGGAGGGTTGTACCTCAAAGACTGTGAGGCAGCAGTTGTGTATAATATAGTAATCACTGTAATGGGTGCCAGGTCACCCATGATACAAGTCAGTATTCGACGTCCCTCCATGTCTCGAGGACGTGGGGAGATGACGCGGAAACCGGCAACTAAGGGCAACAGTGAGCGCTGTTACCTTCAAGTAGGTTTTGGTTTTGCTACGGCGTTGTGGACAAGGATGGCAAATGGGCTAAGGATCTGCCTCTGATTCCAAAGGTTTAGGGTTAAGGTTAAGGGTAAGGTTAGGGTGAGGGTTAGGGGTTAGGGAAAATAGGATTTTGAATGGAAATACATTTTAGGTCTCCATGATGATAGAAGAACAAGTGTGTGTGTGTGTGTGTTTACCCGCCTGTCTGTAGTTGGCATCACTGTACTATATTCATTACCTGGAGCAAATTACTGCCACATTAACCCTGAACAACCCTCTGCTGGGTGGTAATACACACACACACAATATTATAGTGTGTACAGTGCATTCGGAAAGTATTCAGACCCCTTCCCTTTTTCCACATTTTGTTCTGTTACAGCCTTATTCTAAAATTGATTAAATTACTTTTTTCCTTATCAATCTACACACAATATCCCATAATGACAAAGCGAAAACAGAAAAATTAGCTTATTTACATAAGTATTCAGATCCTTTGCTATGATACTCGAATTTGAGCTCAGGTCCATCCTGTTTCCATTGATCATCCTTGAGCTCATGTTGTGCAACATTTCTATAGGCTATGCAATTGCGCGAGAAAACAGAGGAGGATCCCATCAGCTTTCTATAGACTAGGCCTACTATATTTATTTCTCAACTTTCCTAATATTAAGCACATTGTTTATCTTTACAACAGGAGTATAGCCTACCTGGCTGGCATGAAAATGAACCACAGGAAAAGCGTCCTCCATTCGCTATTTAAGTGCATAGATGACATGTATTTTTTCCCGCTGCCCCTGTTTCGAGACAGGTGCATGATATAATGGTCTGTTCTAAATCAAAACAAATTTCACACATATATTATTTAGTATGTGTAAAGACAAGATTAAAATCAAGAATAGTCTGATGGATGACAATATTAGCCTATTACTTGTGAATTATATATTATCACTTGTGAATGATGCCCAGCATAAGAAACACCCTTTTTTTGCGACTTTTTCTAATCATAGTCACACACCTCATGTAGCCTAGCCCATAAGCCTATATGTTTTGATAAGGTTTGTATCACAATTAAAGTGGCCAAATAACTTCTTAAAATTAAGCACATTAATCCGCTTTACAAGGGGTTTAGAGCCTAACTTGCAAACATAAGCAGCGCATGAGTTTCAAGGTTGGGGAAGATACTTTTCACCATAGAAATTCACCTTTATAATAAAAGCATTACATGCATAATTGCATTTGCGGTCACTTTTGATAATGGTGTTTTCCCGCTAATAGAACATTCGCGCTTATAGCCTACTGCCATGTGCGCATTGCTGCACTTATAACGTGAAGAAATAGCCTAATAGTTTAGCAACATTATAAGCTCAACGTACTGATCTGTTGCGTCAGCCACATTGCGTAAAAAATGTTTTTTTGATGCTAGTGGTTGTATTAATTTGTAATCTATTGCACCCCACAACTGTCCCAGACTATGTTTGGAATATTTATTTCTCGCTCAGAATAGATCGACTTTTGTACTATGGGGGATAGTAGATTGACATAGGCTAGTGCTTTTGCTGTTCGTTAGACCTACTCATCTTGTTGTCCGACGAAAAGTAAATGTGGACAGTTCTTCCAATATCTTCAATATGCACCTCGGAATTGGATGAGGATGCGCGCAGTTGCGTCCCTGATGTGTCTGTCTTCACTTGTAGCCTGTGAGAAAGACCCGATCACGTGATGGAGAGCCATGTGAGTGAGAGGTGCTTCGGATTGCGCAGCGCTCAGGGAGAAGGGCACAACGCAGCCTTTCAAGCAACTTTTTTCAAATCATCATTAGAGTCCCATCATGCAGCCTTACAATGTATTAAAAATCAAAACATATAGCCCAACACAAGTTACATTAATAACTCTAAATTAAGCATATAGTTGTACCTATTTCTTTGTTAACCGCTCAACACAGAATAGCCGCTCAAATCGTTTGTAGAAAATATTTATATTTTATTCAGCTTTGTTCAATTGTATTCTTCATACTATAAAATACTATAAAATAATGCCATGGAATTCTAAGCAAATCTTGTCTGCTAAATGAAAATATGGTATAGCCAGATCAGGACCGAACATAAGGACATAGCAGAGTGTTATGAACCCCGTGGCTTTAAAAGTAGGGTGGATGGAAAAGAGACCCGTAACATAACTCATGCAAATTAGAATAGTGACACGGAAACAGTGAGAACAATAATACACATTTACATTTTAGACGTT
Organism: Coregonus clupeaformis; assembly: GCF_020615455.1. NCBI lineage: Eukaryota > Metazoa > Chordata > Actinopteri > Salmoniformes > Salmonidae > Coregonus > Coregonus clupeaformis. The sequence goes on along the minus strand of NC_059218.1, from coordinate 8,072,672 downwards.
CTTGTTTTTTTGTTCTGCGACAGAGCCTGGACTCGAACCAGGATCTCTAGTGGCACAGGCCTTAGACCACTGCGCCACTCGGGAGACACCGACAACCGTAAGCTACCGTCAAACACAAAATGTTTATTATTAACACACGGTAAAGGTTTGGGGAAAAGGAGCTGAGCAGGACCCAAGGAATGAAACAATAATGTAAAAAAAAACTAAACTGATCTTGCCTGCCTCAAGAACCGCTAAGCTACTGCTAACCATACAAAAAATACAGTGGGTGGTCCGCTCAGGTCTAACTAGTGTTTTTAGACAATGTTTTTTCTACGGGTAATGTATGCCCAAGGGCAACTTGCTAAATCCCCCTTTTCCCAGGAACACACAACATAGTTACCATATAGAGTAACCCGCAAATGAGTACACAAAAAACAGGACACCACAGTATCCATACTCACAAACGAAAAGAGTCTCTGTCAGCAAACACAACTGACTGGCTTTTAAAACAATGGGATGTGTGATGTGAGTGAAAAACGAGAAACAGGTGGTGCAATGCAGAGGAATGTCCACTGATTGGTCCACCTCAGCAATCAGCAGACGAACGGATGTCGGACAGGTGGGACACCCCAACGACCACCAATCAGGAAAACAAGGGACACCTGTGATTAGGGCAGAAGGAGAGAAAAAACAAATACACGTAACACAGAGTATGCTATTCTTTTCTTCTGAAATAGACCACATTTTCTTCATATCATGCTTCTTTAGACCTGTCTAAAATAATAATGGATGTATTTTGAAGGTGTAGGTCTGATGAAACCAAGATTTAGCTCTTTGACCTGAATGCCAAGCATCACGTTCTGGAGGAAAACTGGCACCATCCCTACATTGAAGCATGGTGGTTTCAGCATCATGCTGTGGGCATGTTTTTCAGCGGCAGGGACTGGGAGACTAGGCAGGATCGAGGGAAAGATAAACGGAGCAAAGTACAGACCTCAGACTGGGGCGAAGGTTCACCTTCCAACAGGACAACGACCCTAAGCACACAGCCAAGACAACGCAGGAGTGGCTTTGGGACAAGTCTCTGAAGTGGCCCAGCCAGAGCCCGGACTTGAACCCGATCGAACATCTCTGGAGAGACCTGAAAATAGCTGTGTAGTGAAGCTCTCCATCCAACCTGACAGAGCTTGAGAGGATCTTCAGAGAAGAATGGGAGAAACTCCCCAAATACAGGTGTGGCAGGCTTATAGCGTCATACCCAAGAAGACTCGAGACTGTAATCGTTGCCAAAGGTGCTTCAACAAAGTACTGATTAAAGGGTCTGAATACTTATGTAAATGTCATATTTCATATTTTTATTTTTTATACATTTGCAAACAGTTTTTGCTTTGTCATTATGAGGGGAAAAAAACAATTTCATCCATTTTAGAATAAGGCTGTAACGTAACAAAATGTGGAAAAAGTCAAGGGGTCTGAATACTTTCCGAATACACTGTATGCCTTCCTCGGCGCTCACATAGACGGAGCGCGCTGCTTAGACTACTGCGCTACCGCAGTTCTCAATGCTCTAGCAGCAAGCCGCGAGAATACTTGATGATACTTGATGGTAATAGCGCATTGTTTTTAATAATTTTGTTTTAAGCCTTCCCCAAACCATAGCTCTAACCTTAACCACTCGGAATTAATACTTATACTTAAACCTTTGAGTTGTTTCTGTTTTAACCCTGTAACCACACAGAATGAACCCTGTGGCCACACAGAATTAATGCATCACACACACACACATTCACACACACACAGACACTCTTCATACTCACCATATTCGAGGACAAGAAAGATACACACTCACATATGGTGACAAACACAGACAGTCACATTCAAATTGACACACACCAGGGTTGGGCTCAATTCTGAATTTGAAATTGGCTCCCATTCAACTCATGAGTTGAAATTCGAATTGAATTGGCCACACCCCACAGGATGTAGAATTTGAATTTGAGTTTGAGTGACAGGAAGTAGAATTTAATTCAGTGCAATTCAAAGAAATTCCACTCAGTCATAGAACATGAGAGTTACATTGAATCACACTTCCAGATACCAAAGAATATATCACTTTTCTCTGGAAACAATGTTTATTCTCTTTAAAGGGTGACTGCACTTCCTGATTTAGCCTTGTTTTGAAGATTGCTCATTAAGAAATACTAGCGGCCATGACTGAAGCCAAATTAGAATTGTCTTGGGTGTGTGGTTTGATGTGGGTGTGTTATGTTTGCATATCGTACCCAATGATGTATATAAACCCTGGATTGCGGATGCTATGTTTTGGCCATTGAGAGGTTTTGAAGCCATCGGTCGGCCATATTGGCATTCCCGAGTAGGAGCAGTCCTCCGGAGGAATGAATGGAATTCTACAGTATTTCAATGAAATGTTTCAAAGACAAAATTACATGTATTTAAGTATATATATTTTTTGTAGTGGGGACAGTAACATTAGTAATCTCCAAAAAAGTATACTTTAAGGAAAATGTTTATATATTTTTTCTGTTTTTCATTTAATGTTTAGCTCACATAACATAATTTAAAAGTATGCATTAAGGTGTCTGGAATAGAATAAATGTGGCAAAACGAATGTAGACATTAATAATTCAATTTCTATAGCTTCCAAAATATTTTTTTATAATGGTGGGGGAATGCCAAGATGGAGGCATGATGGCTTCAACACAGCGCCCCCTGTCAGTCATCTAGTGTACCTACCCCTGGCAGGTACAATTGTTTGTCGCTTCTGAGTCACCATAGCAACAACATAGCCACTTCCTCAAAATAGTCACTTCCTTATTAAAATAGTCTGAATTAATCTAAGATAAATCAAGAAATCTGTAATTAATTTAGACGTTTTTGTCGAGGACGTTTTAGTTGTGCAATTTACATCTAACTAAGGTGTTTGGTGCAGTATTTCTCAAGTCAGTGCACTGCATACTTTCTATCAAGTCGGGAAAGTCTGGCAGCGCGTAGTAGCAGTAGTAGCTAGCAGGCACATTGAGCAGCCAGGCCAGAATCAGTTTATCAAGTCACTGGCGAGTGGTGACGTGTGTGCTTCGGTACTGTTTTTTTACAACATTCCCACTATCTATTACCAGAGTGTGTGTCTGTCTGACAGTGTTTTATGGGTAATCATGTTACAAAACAGGTTGTGGGGGGACACAAGATGCTCGTGAATGGGTTTTGGAAAATTGACAAGTTGCAGTTGAGATACAAATGTGCTCTGATCATCTCAATTCTAATTTTGCCCCAAAAAGTGGCAGCCTTGAGTGATTGATCGTCTCAATTCTCATTTTGGCCAAGAAAAGTGGCAGCCTTGAGTGATTGACACTATCAAACACATGAGCAAGTGGCCACTTCATAAAGGGCTGAGGGCCAAGGGTTATTTCAACATAACATTGGCGACGTCTGAGGCGCTGCATAATGGGCAGGTCTGCCTCACTGTCTGGAGGTTCTGGCTGCTATGATTGGAAAGATAGAGCACAATCAGCACAACTGCTTCTCTCGTGTTAGTGGGCACTGGGCATGTGGGCATGATCGTAATCCATACCCAATCCTCCAGTAAATTGTGACGAACTCACTTAGAAAACTAAGTTTTGAACGAGACTGACTTTATGACCAAATGTATCCTATTTACACTTTGTAGTCCATTTTGACACTATAATATTAATTCATGTTTCTGACTCATATCGATGGCACATAGGCCGTTTAAAACCAGAGAAGTTGGTTCTAAGGGACAATTGACCTTTAACCTTAAGTGCTTAGAATAGCCAATTAGATTTCCACCAACCATTTCATTTCATTGGCTTCTTTTTGAAGGCCTCAGGGTCAACTTGAGGGTTAAACTAGTGCATTCTGGGAAATGTTATATTTTCCCCATGTAGGTGATTCATTAAATATAATAACTTTGAATATTCGCATACAGGTTTTGCTTTTCTTGATCATTCATTTTAAGAGTTTGTCCTGAAAAGCAATTGTTTCAACAATATTTTATACGCATTTATATAATGACCTTTGATGTTTTGTGTACAAGATGGACACTGATTGTACAAAACATTAGGAACACCTGCTCTTTCCATGACATAGATTGACCAGGTGAATCCAGGTGAACGCTATGATAAGGATAATAAGGATTTTTAAGCCTTGAGACAATTGAGACATGGATTGTGTATGTGTGCCATTCAGATGGTGAATGGGCAAGACAAAACATTTAAGTGCCTTTGAACAGCGTATTGTAGTAGGTGCAAGACGCACTGGTTTGAGTGTGTCAAGAATTGCAACGCTGCTGGGTTTTTCACGCTCAACAGTTTCCCGTAGATATCAAGAATGGTCCATCACCCAAAGGACATCCAGCCAGCTTGACACAACTGTGGGAAGCATTGGAGTCAACATGGGCCAGCATCCCAGTGGAATGCTTTCGACACCTTGTAATCCATGCCTTGCCGGATTGAGGCTGTTCTGAGGGCAAAAGGGGGTGCAACTCAGTATAAGGAAGGTGCCCCTAATGTTTTGGACACTCAGTGTATAGTTGTGTAAATTACACCTAATATAGAATAGAACGCATTTGAATTTCATTGAATTTCACTGAATTCATTTCTAGTTCCTTTAATTCAAATTCAAATTGCAATTTTGTATCCTGTTTACTACTCAAATTCAAGAATTGAATTGGAATTTATGAGGCAACCCTGACACACACGCTTCGTATGCACCGCATTCCGTCCCGAGAGTAAATCACTTTTCTCCCGGGTAACCTTGGATTTCCCGCCAAAACCGGAAGTGTAATTCAAAAGCATTATAAAGCACATAAATAGGCCTATGTCTGGATTTGATCAGAGCTTTGATCAAAAATTAAAGTCTGATGCTACCTGAGCCTGATGAGCCACACATTAAGTACATTTATGAGCCCAACATTAAATACATTTAATGAGCCCAAGCCCAAAAAAGCCCAAATGATTTTGCCGTTATCCAATACATAAATTATATGATATAGGCTACAGCACATTACGCACGACAGAAAAACATAAAAGCCCATAGATGTAGCTAGCTATATGCTCTCTTGGGTAAATAAATGAAACTAGCTCCAGTAGGCTAATCTTTATGAGTGAGAACTGGATTACTGTACTGTATTGTATTATACTGTATTATATGGACTGGAATTACGTACATAATTCAAACCATGATAAAGCAGGGAGAGAACATGCGTTTCTGGTGCAGCACATGAGGCCTACAAAGTTGCAAGTATAGGCTAGCGACTTTGTATAATTAGTAGGCTGATGCATATATACCTTTCATAATATTTCCCCTACTGTTATTGATCTACCTCCTCTTTCTCTCTCTATTGTTGCTTCATTCCTTCCTCGCTTTCAACAGTGAAATGAAATATATTTCATTGTCCTTATCTTCATCATTCTAATGACATTCTTCAATAATATAGGATTAGAATTAGATGCAGAAGGTTTTCACTTCTCTTCACGCAGATAACTGCTAGAACCTACCGCAATCGCGAGTTCTATTGGCTGCTGTATTTAACATTCAGCAAACAAGAGCTTGCGACCCTATTTGAATAGTCTATTGGTATAAGAAATGCAAAAAATAATAATGTCCAGCAAGCTATTCTAGTCTAGCTTTTCCTGCATGGGACTCCAAGAGCTAAGGAGCGTTTTTTTAAGGCGAGAGGCCAGCGGAGCACAGGTGCGTGCGTATTGCGGAAGAGACCGAGGCTATAAGTTAGAAGCTTATTATGCATAACCCATCATTAATTAGCTAAATAAAAGGCTAATACTGCATTGAATGTATTACCTGAAAGAGGTAGGCTAGGACATCTATATATAGGGCTATATAGCAATCTAGAACAGGATAATCTATTTTGGCTGCAATTTGAATGGAGTTGATGGAGAGAGAGAAAAACTGCGAGAGAGTGCTCGCGCATGCACTGATTTAAAGCAACGATATTCGAGTGATAGGCTGTTTTAAAATAGGTCTAAATGCATTGTGAACTGCGCTCAATACTGAGATGGGCTGTCTGTCCCCACCATGAGCGTTGATGATTCATCATGCAGAAGCCATAAAGAAGCCAGATTTGGCCATCGCATATACAGTGCATTTGCAAAGTATTCAGACCCCTTGACTTTTTCCACATTTTGTTACATTACAGCCATATTTTTATATTGATTAAATAAATAAAAAATGTCATCAATCTACAAACAATATCCCATAATGACAAAGCAAAAACTGGTTTTTAGAAACTTTTGCGAATTTATAAAAAATACAAAACAGAAATATCTTATTTACGTAAGTATTCAGACCCTTTGCTATGAGACTCGAAATTGAGCTCAGGTGTATCCTGTTTCCATTGATCATCCTTGAGATGTTTCTACAACTTGATTGGAGTCCACCTGTGGTAAATTCAATTGATTGGATATGATTTGGAAAGGCACACACCTGTCTATATAAGGTCCCACAGTTGACAGTGCATGTCAGAGCAAAAACCAAGCCATGAGGTCGAAGGAATTGTCCATAGAGCTCCGAGACAGGATTTTGTGGAGGCACAGATGTGGGGAAGGGTACCAAACACTTTCTGCAGAATTGAAGGTCTCCAAGAACACAGTGGACTCCATCATTCTTAAATGGAAGAAGTTTGGAACCACCAAGACTCTTCCTAGAGCTGGCCGCCCGGCCAAACTGAGCAATCGGGGGAGAAGGGCCTTGGTCAGGGAGGTGACCAAGAACCTGATGGTCACTCTGACAGAGCTCCATAGTTCCTCTGTGGAGATGGGAGAAGCTTCCAGAAGGACAACAATCTCTGCAGCACTCCACCAATCAGACCTTTATGGTAGAGTGGCCAGACGGAAGCCACTCCACAGTAAAAGGCACATGACAGGCCGCTTGGAGTTTGCCAAAAGGCACCTAAAGGACTCTCAGACCATGAGAAACAAGATTCTCTGGTCTGATGAAACCAAGATTAAACTCCTTGGCCTGAATGCCAAGCGTCACGTGTGGAGGAAACCTGGCACCATCCCTATGGTGAAGCATGGTGGTGGCAGCATCATGCTGTAGGGATGTTTTTCAGCAGCAGGGACTGGGAGACTAGTCAGGATTGAGGGAAAGATGAACGGAGCAAAGTAGAGAGAGATCCTTGATGAAAACCTGCTCCAGAGCGCTCAGGACCTCAGACTGGGGCGAAGTTTCACCTTCCAACAGGACAACAACCCACTAACACACAGCCAAGACAATGCAGGAGTGACTTCGGGACTAGTCTCTGAATGTCCTTGAGTGGCCCAGCCAGAGCCCGGACTTGAACCAGATCGAACATCTCTGGAGAGACCTGAAAATAGCTGTGCAACGACGCTCCCCATCCAACCTGACAGAGCTTAAGAGGATCTGCAGAGAAGAATGGGAGAAACTCCCCAAATACAGGTGTGCCAAGCATGTAACGTCATACCTAAGAAGACTTGAGGCTGTAATCGCTGCCAAAGGTGCTTCAACAAAGTACTGAATAAAGGGTTTTTTGTGCAAACATTTTAAAAATGCTGTTTTTGCTTTGTCATTATGGGTTATTGTGTGTAGGTTGATGAGGGGAAAAAAACTATTTAATCAATTTTAGAATAAGGCTGTAACGTAACAAAATGTGAAAAAAGTCAAGGGGTCTGAATACTTTCCGAATGCACTGTAATTTAACCGTTCCATTTCACGCCATGCTGTTCATATAAATTAATTTATTATAATTTACTGGTTTCTCGCAGTTATTTATCCTGGGAAAAGGGAGTGGATTTGGGCGGTAAACCACGGTAAACCTCGGTAACCAGGTTCCCGCCATTCAACCCTAGTGTATCCTTTCAATGCGTCTCAGCGCAATGTCCTGATTCCAAAATGTAAACAATGGAACGCCATAGGCCTACTTGTGTCTGTATGTTTGGTGTCAGATGTTATAATGCTGGGCAGGAACAAAAAAACCTGCACACCCTGCTATAGATCTCTAGGACCAGGGTGGATTACCATTGTGGTAATCTATTGTAATCTATCCTCCTTCCCCTCTCTAACCCCCTCCCTCCCCTTCTGTCCTCTCTGTTACCCCACTGTGCCCATGGTTACCTACTTCAACCTACACAGATCACCAAACCTGGTCTGAACACACACACACACATTATTACACAGTTACTAACATAATGATTGGTCAGATGAACTGTCAATGTGGGTGCGAACACACACACACACACACAAGACGACAAACACTGACTGACACAAATCTCATGCACACACACACACCTTGTATTTGGAGGCATATTTGTGATCTTCATATGTAGGCATACATGTCCCTCAGGTGACCAATAATATGTCTGCGTCCCAAATTACACCCTATACCCTGCATCCAGTGGCGGCTCCTGAAAAAATTCTCAGGGGGAGCAATTTTTCTGATGATTTAGGTGACCTACACACATTTAAACAAAGATATGTCCAGCAACAATATGAAGACAGGGGCAGCATATAAGTCAATACCAGAAGCATTTATTGACTGATCTCAAAAGTGTTGGCTTACAAAAGCAAAATAAGTTATCACAGTAAAAATAATCAAGGGTGTTCTTTCACATTCCTCAACACTGCATAAACAATATGCATTTCCATAAAACACCTCATCTAATTGTGCCACAAAGTTGACAAGTCCAAGAAAAATACCAGGGTTGGTGGAGCCCTCAGTTTCATCTTTGCCTCGCAAAGCTAACTCAAACACTCCGCAAAACTTCACACACTGGATTAGCCGGATGAGGATGTGGCGGTTCTTGCTAACCTCATCGTTGTGGCGGCGGACAGCTAGCCTGTATCCCTCATCCAGTTGAGTGGCAATGTTCACTCTCCCCAAAGCAGACAATCTCAAACAGCTATCCATGTGGGTCTTTGACAGCTCATGTTTCTTAATCTTTTCTGAAAGATGGTGCATGTCCGTTACACCAGTCGCTGTCCAAGCGGTGCTGTCTGCCGTGCCGCCTTCAGGGTGAAAGAGTAAGCAGGGGTAGCAGAAGACTGCATTAGCTACATCGCAGCCTGCTAGCCAGGTTTTTCGTTCGTACCAATTTTTGGAAAATCCTCGGGTGTAGGACTTTCCCCCTTTAGTAGAAACCTGTTGAATTATTAAATTTGGTCTGGGAGGTCCTAATTGTTTCGTTGCCAATTTATCTTGATTTGTTCGCCGACAAAAAGGAACTTCTTTCAAAGAGACAATCGAGTTGCACTGAACGCTAGCCATCTTGACAGTAGTACGTGAATTGATTGACGCTGCTACCCGCTCTTTTCTTAGTTACGTTCATGGTTATGTTACGTATGACGAAAGCGCGTAAGTGCAAGCCCTCCCGGAACCCATAGAGATTGTATTGAAAGCTCTGATATTTGAAAAAAATAGATTTTACATGAGAGTCTATGAGAGACTTCTGGGGCGATTTTCAACCTGACTGAAATCGCCCCAAAAGGGGCGGGGCCATTTGAAGCACAACTTTAGCCTGATTGGACATTTAGTGGCAGATCAGACGTCTAGATTAGAACACTGATAACTACTGTTGCCGTGATATAATTGATTAGAAAAAAAAACCCTTCCTTTTCCCGTTTGGCAGTGCGTCGCCCATATCGCCCTAATGAACACACCGCCCCTGCCTGCATCTCCCTATAAGCCCTGGTCAAAAGTAGTACACTACATAGGGAACAGGGAGTCATTTGGGACACAGACTATTTCATATTAGAGTGGGAAACATAGCATAGCTTACTGTACATTTTCTTCCAGACTCCTTTTTGCCACTTGACACTCAGGAATTAAAATGTTCAAAAGCGTAACCCCCTGTGAGTTTCTCAGACATTCATGGTAATCCAAGAGCAGGGATGAATTGACCACCTGGCAATTCTGGCAGATGCCAGATGGGCTGGACCATTTTTTCGGGGGGGGTGAGCTGGTCGAAATTGACACACACAAAAATATATATATTTTTAAATAAAAAATGAAAAAAAGTTTCATGGCACATGAGCCTGTTAAGAATATATATATAAAAAATCGAAACTCTCAAAATTCTACTCAATAGCAACTATTTTACAAGATATTTGATATGGCTTTGAGATATGGAGTGGCGCGCGAAAATGCGCTCTGGCCATTGCAAGGGCATAGGCCTATAGGTCTCATGGGTAGTCGCCTGCAAAAAAAAATTTGGACATTACATTTACTGTTGGATGAATACATGGCAACTAGCAGTGGGTATTATACTGTATGTGACCCGTTTCAAGAAGCTAGACTTACAGTACCAGTCAAAAGATTGGACACACCTACTCATTCAAGGGTTTTTCTTAATTTTTTACTATTTTCTACATTGTAGAATAATAGTGAAGACATCAAAACTATGAATTAACACTTATGGAATCATGTAGTAACCAAAAAAGTGTTAAACAAATCAAAATATATGTTATATTTCAGTTGAAGCTGGTTGAGAGAATGCCAAGAGTGTGCAAAGCTGTCATCAAGGCAAAGGGTGGCTATTTGAAGAATCTCAAATATATTTTGATTTATTTAACACTTTTTTGGATACTACATTTTACATTTACATTTTAGTCATTTAGCAGACGCTCTTATCCAGAGCGACTTACAGGAGCAATTAGGGTTAAGTACCTTGCTTAAGGGCACATCGACCGATTTTTCACCTAGTCAGCCTGGGGATTAGAACCAGCAACCTTTTGGTTACTGGCACAATGCTTTTACCCACTAAGCTACCTGCCACCCCACATACTACATGATTCCATATGTGTTATTTCATAGTTTTGATGTCTTCACTATTATTCTACAATGTAAAAAATAGTAAAAATAAAGAACAACCCTTGAATGAGTAGGTGTGTCCAACCTTTGGACTGGTAGTGTATGTCACATGTCACTACTTCATTTGGAGAGGCATTTGAACATTTATTTTGTTATCAAAATTCATTTTTTTGGCAGAAATGCCTTCTGGAACATGTGAACTTTTATGTGCCTTAATAAAAAACATGTATGCCATCTGTAAATAAGAATACAATTGTTAAATTACGAGCCTAGTTGGTTTAGCCACGGAAAAAGACATGAACCTTCCCGTTAGCCATGATTGGGTGAGCTAATGGAAGGGCTGGACATGCCGAGAGATGAAATCAGATTGGTCTGCCATGTAGCACGCTTCTGTCTATAACATAAGCTGCTCAGTATGTGTAGATAATCCTTGCTACCGCAGCTTTTTTGAAAGAAATAACATTAGCCATTGAGAACTGCAAAAGTATTGCTACTGCTCTCAACAATATTGCTGCCCTGAATTTAGCAGGCGCTATCGACAAAGACCAGCGGGAAAAAGTTTTTATAGACTACTTTCTGCACACGGTCAGTGTGAACCGGAGTGACTTGACACAACGGGCCAAACAAGCTGTAGTTAGCTACAAATAAAACAGAAAAAACATGCTGCCATGAAGCGTTCATCCATCTATACAGGTAAGAGTGTAGGTTTCTAATTTTGTTAGCTAGCTTGCGAACGTTAGCTTGCTGGCTCGCTAGCTAACGTTACGTGTATGATCTAGCTAACATTGAACCTAGTTGGTTAGCTTTAGCTGCAGATTCATACTACAGCATTTCATGCATGGTGGCTAACTATGGCAATCCGTTTGTACTGTAGCTATGCGTTGGGATTATGGTTCATTGTTTAGCTAGCAAGCTAGCTACATGTCTAAACAAAAGACTCCACTTTGCCAGATAATTACATGACCCATCAAGTTATCCAGGTGTGTCTGAGGGTGATTACGGCCATCTATTGTATTTCATGAACATGTGTACATGTCTAGACAATAGTGATCCATCCACTTAGCTAGATGTGGCTCGGAGGTGGTTATAGCGTTTCTTTCACATGACCCATCAATTTAGAAAAATGTGTCTGGGTAAGCATCTAATAATTATAAAATATTAATAAAATATTTTTATCTGGACACTTTCTATTTTTGATATTGCTACTATGTAAATGTACAAGTAACCATTTCACTGTACAGTTTACACCTTCTGTATCCTGTGCATGTGACAAATAAACGTATATTTATTTGACATAGTGTATGTTTACCAGAGACGGTAATGTGAAGAACAACATGACCTGCACCAAAGTCAGATTAGGATATAGCCCAAGGACTAGATAAAGTGTATTTTCACCTGGACTTTTTCCTTATTGTAGGCTACTACTTTCACCACTTTTAGTCTTGAAATCTTTGGTTGTTTACTCACTCTGTTTAATCCTTAAATAGACGGGTGGGGCTAAGGCTTAAGAGGGTGTGAATGATGCTGAATAGGTGTAGACAAAGAAGAGCTCTCCAGTAGTGTACCAAAACATTCAAGGCCATTTCCTCAAAAGTGGCATTACAAGTTTATCAACATTCAAAACATAATTACTTTCCCATTGTTCCTGAACTGCAGTGTATGATATACCATTTTGTATCTCTGAGTCTACTTTTATCCAATGTCAAAAACACAATTTCACATTTTGCTACATAAGACTGGATCGAGGCGGTCGGTCACATATTTAGAGTTAGAAATCTAGTTCATGTGTTTTGAGTATCTACTTCCTCAGGTGTTGAACCCCAAATGTATTAACCTATGATATTAGTTAGTGCACATAAAGATGTATGTAATTCATCTCTATTAAACAAAACTAAATCAGGAAATTCTGGAGTCCTATTTTGACAGTAAAATATATGCAATCCTGCTTGGATGTGTTAGATTAAACAACTTTTTATTACACTTATTAATAAAGCACTATTAATTATTTAATAATATGAATACTCATTATTTGGGGGGGGGGGTAGTTGGCAGCCCAGTGATGTTGGCTGGTGTGGATAAAATGCCAGGGTCATATGAGGAGGTTGTGCTATGTGCTCGTCTTGGAGCGCGCAAACTGTAAATGTAGAGAGAGGAGAGAGACAGAGACGCACACACATTACGCCACTAATCCGCACGGTGTTTTGTTAGGAAACCCCCTCCTGCCACATGCTGCAAGGACAAGCCAGTCTCATCAGCATCCACTGCGCGCGCAAGGAAGGAGAAGAGCCGAATTGAATGCAGTGGGGAAAATATAGAGTAAGAATACGGAGTTTGAAAGCAGTATGAGTCCTAGTGAACAAGAAGAAATAGGAAAACAAGCTCTCTGGTATCGCATGGGGGACATGAACAGTGTGGACCCAGCTTCTACCAAACTGTTGACTTTCAACCAACGGTAAATGATCACATTTCGGTCCGTCAGCTAAGTGTTTGCAGCTACTATGGCCATATAAGTAGACTTGTGTGTTTATGTGTTATCTGTTGAATGCAGGTGTGTGGTGTTGTCATACGGCACTCGTGGCTTAGGTTACTGTCACTGCAGCATTTTTGTATGGAATGAAGAAAAAAATCGCACCATGTTCAATAAGCAGCAGAGATAAACAAACTCATTATGCTGTAGAGCTATTAATTAATTGTCAAAGTAAACCATGTAATTATAGTGTTATAAATCGGAACCTGCGTTACATAAACGTTTGAATTATTTATTTTTACGCATGTGTAGGCTCTCCAAATGTTCACTATATTTATGTTGCATTTCCCAACACTGAGTCAGCGACTGCTTGTGAATCATTCTCGCCGTTGAATGATGCTTATTTTCCTCTGCAAAACGCGATATTGGAGACTATTTGAATCTTTGAATCCACAAGTCGCCACCAGCCTGAAGTGGCAGAAGCGTTCGAATAGATACGCTCCGTTATGGGAGCTTCGCAGCCATGCCCGATTCCACCGTGACCAAACGTCGCTAAACGATAACACTATTTAGGGGCATATTTGAACGACGTCTTATGACAGTTGAACTGAATTAGTTCGGCGCCATTGAAACGTGTGTTGCGTATTGATTGAGTTGTTTGCTGTGGTGGTAGACAATGTCCACGAACAAACAAGGAAATAACATGAATTATTAATCAGAATGCTTTTTAGTTCACGGTAGAATGGAGTTGCATGCGCCAGGCAGCTAAACCCTGTTGAGAGCATGACAGCATAAGAATAACATTAGTGTGCTAGCGCTCAGAAAAACATAAATACTGAATTGATGATATTGAGATATGTTCTCCAAATTCATTTTAATCTGTAGACTACCAACCTCAGGTATGGCAAGCTGTATGTCATGTTTAAATTACCAACCACAATATTTATCAAGTCTAAAACATGCATTACTGCAGCAAAATATGAGTCTCTCTCTCTCTTTCTCTCTCTCTACTCCACTAGGAAACCAGTCAGTCAATGTAAGAATGCAGCTTCATCTGCAGTGACCCAGTCCTACCAGTAAAAAAAGCAGGATCAGGGTTTCCCCTACTTTGAATGCCTATAAGCGTGGGATGGTGTTTGGGCAGGTGAAAGCCAATACTTCGACATATTTTTAAGTGATAAAACATGTATAGAAATCATTATGCTGGTCAAAATCAGCAATTTTTTTCAATTCACTTGTCTGCTTAACCTAGCCTTTTTGGTGCCCTAAGCAATTTTGTTGGGGGGCCCCCATCTCGCAGGCAAAACATTTTAGTGACCCCCCTTTTTAATGGCGGAGAAAAATAAATGAAGTTTTAGAGATAATTTAGCGCAAATCTAAACATTTTGCCATAGGGCGTAGAGAAAATGTTGCAGTTTTAAAGCAAGTTTGCTGCAATTCTACACATTTTGCCATGGGGTGGAGAGAAGATTTTGCAATTTTATAACTAATTTCATGCAATTCTACTCATTTTTAAATGAAACCTGGTTAGGGCCATTTCCATGTAAAATGCCCAATGAGCACTAACTTGTGAAGGTCATAGGAGCACATACAATTTGGTGTCAAATAAAAGCTAAGAGTCTATATTTTTTAGAAATTAAGGCATATATACATTTTTCAACCATTTTCCATCCTTAAAAATTAGGAATAAGCAAAGGCTTTGATTTCTGGTGAAACAGATGGAAAAGGGGTCTTAGAAAACATCTTGCAGAAAAGGTATTATAAATACATCAAAACACAATCATGTTGAAGTAAAGACCCCTGCCAACTAATATCAACATGTATATGTAGTTTTTCAGAAATTATTTGCCTTCTGTAGATTTAAGAAATATTTCATAGTGTCTTGTCATTCTGTTACCAGAAACCTGTATACCAAGATACTGTATTTTCTAATTTCTCTCCCTCATGAGGAGGGAGGATAATGAAAGTTCACAGAAGTAACAGGTTAAGGTAGGCCTACCAAGTAGTTATAGTGTTTTTACTGATAAAAATGTGGTTTATGATTTATCAAGTTATTAAAATGCTATATTCTGTTACCAAATCGGTAACAGAATGACCAAAAAAATTGGTAACAGAATGACTGCAACTGAATTGGCTACAGTGGGAATTCATAGTAGTCACAAACCACAGTTGGGTCACCTGCTACTGTCCTCCATTTCACTGGCATGCTGTTATGTTCAGTTCATAACTGTTTTATTTATCTTTCTGTCGCGTGCTGATCAAAGTTAGTGTGTAAACAGTCTGGTCAACCCCTCCCTCTCTTTCTCCATGTCTCTTCTCTCTCTCTCCAGTTAATGTCACCTCTCCCGGCTCTTACTGACACCTGACCATGAGCCCCCTCTCTTTCCATTTACTCTAACCAGCCCTCTCACCCACTGAGCACCGACCGACACCAAATGTCCATGGACGTTGAAAAGTAGTAAAAATTAGTTCAGTCCAACTCTGAACCAATCATGGACGTCTGTTTCACAAGTTTGAACAGCACAGAACAGTACAGTAGAGTACAGTACAGTAAAGAAAAGTAGAGTAGAGTATAGGTCAGTACAATACAGTACATTACTGTGCTGTACAGTAGAGTTTAGTACAGTAGAGGCCAGTACAGTAGAGCACACTAGCGTAGAGTACAGTATAATTTACTGTATTGCACTGTACTGTACTGAACTCTACTGTACTGCACTGAATTATTCTCTACTGCACTGTACTGTGCTGTACTGTACTGAACTCTACTGTGCTGTGATGTACTGTACTGTATTCTACTGTGCTCTACTGTGCTATACTGTGATGTCCAAACTTGTAAAACATAGATAGCTGTGATTGGTACAGATTTGGTCTGGTCCGGACCAACCAAATTTGGTCTTGTTTGGGGGTGGACCTCATTAGAATAATAGCCAGTGTGTAGAATAATATCCAATCACGCAAAGGAGGATATTACATTTTTCTACCTTTGTGTACCTATTTATGATACATCACCATGAAGATAATGGAATTCATAATTATGTATTTCTGTATAGCATAGATCAGGGACCCATGATGTCATTCTGTTACCATCATTATTTTACCGGGTGTTAATCCACTTTACTTACGTAGTTTTATAACCAAAATAGATTTTTTCCAGCTCAAGGTGTCATATCATAGCTGACACCACATTCTTTCTGCAGACATCTTTGAATCTTAATTCAGAGTATATATTTAAGAGAGTTTTGGAAAACGTACAAAAACAGATAAAAAACAGAGGGATATTTTACTGTCATTCTGTTACCAAACTTTACATCTGCTCTGTTCTTCAAGTAAATGTGTTTTAGTAAAATGTTCAGTGGAAATTGTTAGAGTTAGATTGTTAGACTGTGCATAGAGTTGTATGTTTTTTTTTTTTTTTTTTTTTCTTGATGGATCAGCTTAATATTGCAGATAGATTGCATCTTCTATCAATGTAATTGTCTGCATCACTTCCAATCCCCCATGTTTATTTTTATTTTTTATATATATATTCCCCTTTATTACTTTTCAACCCCACCATCCTTTCCCTACTTGGAGTAAACTAGTGAACAACAACGCCCAGTCCTGTATGGTTTGTTTAATGTTGAAATCAATGGTTTTTGTTTGGCCTAAAAATCGGAGTCTCAGCATCATTCTGTTGTCGTGGAATTGCCGTTAGTGACTGACATAACAAGAGAAAAAAAAAAAAAACTGCTGATGCGCATCCGAATTTCAAAATTGCATAGTAAGTTGAAACACTGACTATTTCCTAAAAACTTGGTCTGGGGCCTGTCATGGCAAGTAGTGTCCCCCCCTGCGTCACAATGGGATTCGAGATGCTATTAGCATCCGTTGCTATATCAACGGTGTGATGGGCTAATGCGTCGAATGATGGAGATCATTACAGTCAAAATGCCATTCATTTCATCCCTGCTATGGAAACAAAGCTTATTTCCGCAACAATTCCGCAGATTAAGATGAAAACATTACTTTGAACTACTTTTGGGTACCTCAACATTTCAACAACATTAAAAGTCATGTCTTAAACGGTTCTTAGTTTTCAAAATAGCAAAGAAAATGTGTAAACTGCACATTAACTTACCTTTCAGATCGCAAAGTGAGCTCCCATGAAGCTATTAACACTTCATGAATGTGCAAATCAGTTGAAGTTATAAACTGGCTCCTCTGGCGGGCATATTTTATTTTGAGCTTCCCTTGTCTTGTCTTACTAAAGTATGCTATTAGTCCTATTATGATTATTTATCCCTACCTCCCTTCCTCCACCACATGGCATAGGCATAGCCCAGTAATAGAGTAGTACACTTGTGGTTGAACATAATGCAGGACACAACAGACAGTTGAATAATGTTGAACTCACAAATACCAAAAGGGATTTACAACAATTAATTAAATAAACACCCCGTGGGAAAATACCAACCTGGCAATATTTAAGATTGAAATATGAAAAAGTTTTTTTTTTGTGTGGAACAGGTGTGTCATGAACTTATTGATTTGATATAATATACCCACGTGGCAGTTATAGACTGAAATACATGAGTATAGGCTAACATCAACACATCAACAATAAAATACAATTTAGTTGAGAAAACAGAAGTATAAATGACAATCTCAGTTCTGGCGTGTGGGATAGAGAATAGGTGGATGCTACAGGTGGTCACTTTCCCTCGACAGGCAGCCAGTCTCAGAAGGGGGACTTGAAGAGGGAGACGGTAAAGTCCAGGCACAGCTGTTCTCTTTGCTCTTGTTGTTTGCAGTGCTAGTGTATGTAGTGCATCTGCGTATCACACTGTGCCCAGGATGGTATGTCAAGCACAGGTCCCTTAGCAGATTAGATCAAACCACATGACATTAACAGTAGCTGTAGATGATGTAATGAAACGTGGGATCTTGGAGGGTGGTTGATCATGGAGGACATCAGGTGGATCCAGGTCTGGGGAAGGGATACGGTAGACGTCTCAGAACATGACAGAACCCCTAGATCCTGAAGAACAGGAGCAGAGTAAAAGGGAAAGAGACAGAGGCATAGAAGGATAAGGATGCAGAAAGAAAACACACAGGTTACAGGCAGATCCAGGCCAGGTTGAATTGTCCCCATATTGCTTACACATATCCAACCCGCTCAGGTCTACACCGAGCGGTGGCCAGGAAATAATTAAAATCAAATTGTTAGATGCTACCACCCCCTTCAAATCAAAACCAAATATGGATGTCAATGTTTGCGCGCACACGCTCCATTCTACTTCCTGTCTGTGGTGACATGTAAATAAGTTGCATGACGGGTTAGTGTTATACTGCTAGACCGAGATACAAAATCTCGGTCTAGAAGCTGGGCTAAGTAATATTCAAGATATAGCACAATTAATTGTACGTTTAGTTAACAACTGAATCTGATTTGTTCAGTGCTGTTCTGACGGACAGTTTTTATATCAAGTTTTAGAAAAGAAAGCAAGGATACCTGTCTGAGAAGTGTTAGTTTCTTGAGGAGGGGTACGACTGGCAGTCGAAGTTGGAGAGAAAGCAGCCAGTGGTCAGACATAGGAGGGAGGAGGGGTTGGGGTCGAGTCGAGTGGGCTGGTTGTTGGGCAATCGGATGTCATGAGACACAGGATTTCGTCTGGAGGAAGAGGAGAGAACCAATAACAGGATGAAGAGAAGGTATAGGCAGAATCAGGAGACAGGAGGGAGACAGATTCAAACAGAAGGGAGAGATGATAGGTTTTACATCGTCCAGATATGTTTCATTAGAGAAAGCCATTTGGACTATTAAGATGTTCCCCTTGTTTGTTTGTCACTCACCGTTTACTGATTGACATGGTTGAAGTTGCACTCGCTGCAGTGATGGTAGGGACTCCAGAGGAATGGATCTTTAAAAAAGAAGGGCAACATACTGCTTGTAATTGAGACATTATGCTAATAAATTATAAATAATAATAATTGTGCAATGTAAACATGGGGGGGGGGTTACTCTATTTGGCATGACAGGCCCCCTAGCGGTGTATGTTGCTTATGGCTAGGGCCGGCCCTGCTTCTTACAATGGGCTTTTGAGGTTCAAGAAAGAAAAATTGTAGGCGTTGTGAAAAGTTTTTAGTCCTCAACCTTTAAGACCTCCCTCATTAGTGAGTCTACATAACCTTTGACTTTTCACCTCTGGGGTCACACCTTGACTGATTGTGTGTGATTGGGCAGTGGGTAGTCACCATGACAACAACACTGCGTTTCTAGTTCTGGACTAGGAGGAGGGTTAGGGACTAAGGTGTCATCATCCTCATCACAACCATCATCATAATTGTACTAGTTTTATTGATAGAAATATAATCTATTTATTCTAGACGATTCTAGTCATAATTGTTTTCATCATCATCATTATACAGTGGGGGAAAAAAGTATTTAGTCAGCCACCAATTGTGCAAGTTCTCCCACTTAAAAAGATGAGAGAGGCCTGTAATTTTCATCATAGGTACACGTCATCTATGACAGACGAATTGAGGGGGAAGAAATCCAGAAAATCACATTGTAGGATTTTTTATGAATTTATTTGCAAATTATGGTGGAAAATAAGTATTTGGTCACCTACAAACAAGCAAGATTTCTGGCTCTCACAGACCTGTAACTTCTTCTTTAAGAGGCTCCTCTGTCCTCCACTCGTTACCTGTATTAATGGCACCTGTTTGAACTTGTTATCAGTATAAAAGACACCTGTCCACAACCTCAAACAGTCACACTCCAAACTCCACTATGGCCAAGACCAAAGAGCTGTCAAAGGACACCAGAAACAAAATTGTAGACCTGCACCAGGCTGGGAAGACTGAATCTGCAATAGGTAAGCAGCTTGGTTTGAAGAAATCAACTGTGGGAGCAATTATTAGGAAATGGAAGACATACAAGACCACTGATAATCTCCCTCGATCTGGGGCTCCACGCAAGATCTCACCCCGTGGGGTCAAAATGATCACAAGAACGGTGAGCAAAAATCCCAGAACCACACGGGGGGACCTAGTGAATGCTGGGACCAAAGTAACAAAGCCTACCATCAGTAACACACTACGCCGCCAGGGACTCAAATCCTGCAGTGCCAGACGTGTCCCCCTGCTTAAGCCAGTACATGTCCAGGCCCATCTGAAGTTTGCTAGAGTGCATTTGGATGATCCAGAAGAGGATTGGGAGAATGTCATATGGTCAGATGAAACCAAAATAGAACTTTTTGGTAAAAACTCAACTCGTCGCGTTTGGAGGACAAAGAATGCTGAGTTGCATCCAAAGAACACCATACCTACTGTGAAGCATGGGGGTGGAAACATCATGCTTTGGGGCTGTCTTTCTGCAAAGGGACCAGGACGACTGATCCGTGTAAAGGAAAGAATGAATGGGGCCATGTATCGTAAGATTTTGAGTGAAAACCTCCTTCCATCAGCAAGGGCATTGAAGATGAAACGTGGCTGGGTCTTTCAGCATGACAATGATCCCAAACACACCGCCCGGGCACGAAGGAGTGGCTTCGTAAGAAGCATTTCAAGGTCCTGGAGTGGCCTAGCCAGTCTCCAGATCTCAACCCCATAGAAAATCTTTGGAGGGAGTTGAAAGTCCGTGTTGCCCAGCGACAGCCCCAAAACATCACTGCTCTAGAGGAGATCTGCATGGAGGAATGGGCCAAAATACCAGCAACAGTGTGTGAAAACCTTGTGAAGACTTACAGAAAACGTTTGACCTGTGTCATTGCCAACAAAGGGTATATAACAAAGTATTGAGAAACTTTTGTTATTGACCAAATACTTATTTGGTTTTATTTATATAATTTGCAAATAAATTCATAAAAAATCCTACAATGTGATTTTCTGGATTTTTTTCTTCTCAGTTTGTCTGTCATAGTTGACGTGTAGCTATGATGAAAATTACAGGCCTCTCTCATCTTTTTAAGTGGGAGAACATGCACAATTGGTGGCTGACTAAATACTTTTTTCCCCCACTGTAGTCACCACTATGTACTAGGCCTACATCCAACGAGGCCCCAAAATGAATCCTACTATCAAAGTCTATGATCAGTAGGCCTAACATGATTGTAACAGGCCCATCTGAAAACCAGGGCTTCTGCCAAAAGGATCCAATTTGCTAAACCTGGGTTATTTATAACAGAAATCCATTCAGGTCACAACTGTGCTGTGCTGTTGCCATATACACCCCTTAGACACATAAATAACACACTCGTAACATTGCTGACTGTGTCCCAATTTAAGGAGGTGGACCTCCTTCCCATCACACAGACACACACACACACACACACACACACACACACACACACACACACACACACACACACACACACACACACACACACAAACACACACACACACAGTAAATTGGGCAGAGCAGCATAAAACATGTATTTTATGGAGGTTACAGGTAGGGGTTAAACTGTGTTTGTGTGTGCAGCTGTAAAGTTTGGTAACAGAATGACAGTAAATCTGTTTTTCTACGTTTTCCACAGACCAACACAGTTTAACCCCTACCTGTAACCTTCATGAAATACATGTTTTATGCTGCATTGCCCAATTTACTGTAAACCCAGTGACGAGGGGATGGAGGGATGGAAAGATTAGCTTTTTTTCATTAACCTAAAGTGGATGAGTGAAGGGAAATAGGGCGGACCCCATCCCTTTATCATCCCCCTCCAGGACACACCCGCTCTCCCTGCTTTCTTCATCCCTCTATCCCTCCTTCTCTTAGAGGAGAGGTGAAGGACAGGAAAGGGTGGACAGAGGATGAGAAAAAAAGAAAAATAAGACAGTATATTAGATTAGTCTATTACAGATGGAGGGTATTTTCTTCGGGAGCAGACCCCACCCTTTTCTACAGAGAGAGAGAGAGTGGGGGGGGGAGGGGATAACACATACTGAATAGATTTATCCAAGCATGGCCACACATAACCATTACGACCCCTACTCTAAATTAATCTCCACTAGGAGGAGAGATGTTGGCATATCAACTCAGACATACTCATAACATTAACGTTATGTTCATATTCACAGATCCACTCGTCTCCCATATTGTATCACTATTGTGTCACCAACAGGTCATATCCACCACCACACACGCACGCACACACACACACACACACACACACACACTCACAATCACACACTGCCAGAGAGATGCTGTTGAAAGGGACACACACACACACACACACACATACATAACATAATCACTCACTCACCATTACCATACACACACAGCATAATGCAGACAATAGGTAGGCCTGTCCATGGTGTCAACACTGCAATCAGATGGTAATGGAACAGCAATGATAGGCTACTTACTGAGAGGGCAAGACAAACACTCATACAGGACACACACACATACATTCTGTGCAGCTAGACAAACACTCATACAGTACAGACAAACACACGCACGCACATACACACTGTCAGATGGAGCGATTATCTCACACTGTCCTGTCCTCTGAGTATACCTAGCAGCACTTTGATGTTATCCAACATAGTAGGATGACAGCACAGCAACATAGACACCATCCACCCTTTGATTGGCTCTCTTTGTCATCCACCACGGTATTATAGTGAAAGCCTTGCTGCATCTTTTAGCCTCGATTTCCAGTCTTTCTCTGGAATGTATAGTTGTAGGAATACCGGTACTATGCAATATATAGGCATTTCCATGTAAAAGGACCGATGAGCACCAACATGTGAAGTTCATAAGAGCATGTCAAATTGGGTGTCAAATGAAAGTTGAGTTTTTTTCCTTTTCTTATTAAGGCATATATACACTGAACAAAAATATAAACGCAACATGCAACAATTTCAAAGATTTTACTACAGTTCATATAACTGGGAAGACAGATATGCATCTGTTGGTCACAGATACCTTAAAACAAATGTAGGGGCGTGGATCAGAAAACCAGTCAGTATCTGGTGTGACCATCATTTGCCTCATGCAGCGTGACACATCTCCTTCGCATAGAGTTGATCAGGCTGTTGATTGCGGCCTGTGGAAAGTTGTCCCACTCCTCTTCAATGTCTGTGCGAAGTTGCTGGAAATTGGCGGGAACTGGAACACGCTGTCGTACACATCAATCCAGAGCATCCCAAACATGCTCAATGGGTGACATGTCTGGTGAGTGTGCAGGCCGTGGAAGAACTGGGACATTTTCAGCTTCCAGGAATTGTGTACAGATCCTTGCGACATGGGGCCGTGCATTATCATGCTGAGACATGAGGTGATGGCGGTGGATGAATGGCACGACAATGGGTCTCATTATCTCGTCACGCTATCTCTGTGCATTCAAATTGCCATCGATAAAATGCAATTGTTTTCGTTGTCCGTAGCTTATGCCTGCCCATACC
Organism: Coregonus clupeaformis; assembly: GCF_020615455.1. Taxonomy (NCBI): domain Eukaryota; kingdom Metazoa; phylum Chordata; class Actinopteri; order Salmoniformes; family Salmonidae; genus Coregonus; species Coregonus clupeaformis. Next base: position 8,049,012 of record NC_059218.1, on the reverse strand, counting down.
ATAACCCCATCGCCACCATGGGGCACTCTGTTTACAACGTTGACATCAGCAAACCGCTCGCCCCCACACAACACCATACATGCTGTCTGCCATCTGCCCGGTACAGTTGAAACCGGGATTCATCCGTGAAGAGCACACTTCTCCAGTGTGCCAGTGAACACTTATATTTAGTTTTGGAGAAATTATGAGTTTAATAAACATTGCGTTGTGCCTTCCCAGCAAACTGGGAACATTCCCAGAACATTAGCTAAGAATCCCATTAAATTCTATTTAGGGTTTTATCTAACATTAGGATAATAATAATTACGTTTTAAATGAAATATGTTTGGAATGTTCTTATAACATTCACTAAAATGTTGTGCACAACATCTGTAACAACCACCACAGAACATTCCAAAAAGTTATTATGAGGTTTCCAGGTAATGTAATAACACAATGTGGGAAAAGTCTGGTGGGAACATTGTAGAGACATCACAAAAGATATGTTCCCAAAACACAAAAAACTGTCCAGTTGTGCAGATGATTATACAATGTTTCTTTTAGGGTGCAAAAAACATTCACCTGATGTTACAAGAACGTTCCCAGAACTTTTAAATTAAAATGCCATATCTCTCTATATCACCTACAAACAGTCCTCAAATGTGAATTGCCATTACATTTGGAGATAAACATATTTCAACCTGCTTTAAGGAGCTACACATTTGCATACTGAGACTGTTGTGGTAATATTAAGTAAAACTTAAATATAACATTTTCTAAATGTTCTTGAAATGTTCTGAGGATCTCCAAGACAAGGTCAAATGTATATAGCGTGAACATCAATGGAATATTATGTTAAACTTAAAACAAATATGCTATAAACGTCATAAAAACATACTTATTTGGAAATTGTGGAACATTGTGCAACACACGAGCCAGCCAGAGAACTGTATCACATCATCACTAATGGCACTGACCAATCTTCTACCAGACCGAAATTTTAAAGTTTTGTAGGCTAAATGTCCATGCAAAGTTTAGGTTCCAACGGGTCATTGCTGTATCCTACAGAAAATGTCATCTTGGTTGTCAAAAAGTTATAAGATAAAGGATTCACACGCGGGTATAAATTACTACTAAAGATAATAGGACACACAAGCGACTATAAATGAGTCAACATCTACTTTATGAAATTACAGCCTGATGCGCTCGCATCTGTGAATTCAACATCAATTGTGCTGCTTTTGTGTGTCTCGTTCAAAGCTCGTAGAGGAGGGAAAGTGTACAGACACAGTCTTAGCTAGGCTAAGTGTTGCATTCTGGCTTTGGTTTTTAAAGCTTGACAGTGAATAACCAAAAAACGAAACCTGCAACAAAACACAATGCAAAGGAGAAACATGTAGGCCTATTAGAGCAACATTTGAGCAGTAGCCTAGGCTGGCTACTCAACTACAAGACATTTTGAGTGCGCCATACAGCAATGCTGCATTCAACTGCACCGGTGATCCATGCAGTGCAAAAAACTTTAAACCATGTTTTAAGTTAACATTTTACAACAACCTAGCTACGTTTTTGTTATATGGAGTTATTAAATACTTTTTGATTAGGGTCGCAGCATATTATGCACATCTGCAAGCATAGCAGCAAAGGCTGGACAAATATTATTTATCTCTTCTTTTGTTTTAATATGTTAAAATGCTATGTACAGCATCCTATGTATATAAGTGGACATTATAAAGGGCCATATTTTTTCAAATAAAACAATGGCCAGTTTGGGTCGCATTTGTATCAACATATTTTTGTAAAATAAATAAATAAAATATAGTTTTTTTCAATATTGCCCGTATGCTGATTGAGTTTGACACCCCTGCTTTAAAGAACTTAGACCAGGTGTTCTGTCAACATTCTTACAAGAACGGGAAGCATTGAAATAGCGCCCATAGAACGCTTCTTATACTTGCTTTCAATGAGAATGACATATTTATAACATAATATTTCTATGTGAATTGGGTCAGGTCGCCCAAAAAGTGAGCATATTTTGTGTTTTGGGAACCTATCTCTTGTAATGTACCCACACTGTTCCCACAACCTAATTAAATGTTCTGGGAACCTTTAAAGAACTCTGAAAGGCTATTCTGTCAACATTCTTGCAAAATCGAAGGAATGTTTTATGCACCCTGATAAAGACATTATCTGAATGGCAGTACAACTGGACAGTTTTAGTGTTTTGGGAACCAAGCTTTTGTCATATCCCCACAATGTTCCAACAACGTAAAGAAACGTTCTGGGAACCTGTAGCCCTTTCCTGCAGTCAAATTACCAAATTGCCGTCTAGTGGCCTCATGGGTGGAATGTTATTAATATTTTTCATAATTTTATAATTCATTTAAAAAAGTCAAACGGTTTTGTTATATTTCAGTCTTCTCTGATGTATATAAAGTGTAATATTGGGATGCAAACTCAAAATGTAATACATTTCAACTCTATATCTGACATGGTACAGGTGCCCTTTTTTTTTTTTAAGCCCATAACACTGTGTATGAGGTGTATACTTCTGTTTCAAAGTAGATTTGTTTAAGACTATGAAGAAACACTCTGTGTGATCCTGATTTAGCCCACTGCGGTAAAAGGTTAAAGAACAGACCACATGTGTTCTAGGAACATTCTTGGAACATCAGGTGAATGTTTTTTGCACCCTAAAAGAAACACAGTATAATCATCCGCACAACTGGACAGTTTTTGTGTGTTGGGAACATATATTTTGTGATGTCCCCACAATGTTCTCACCAGACTGTTCCCACAATCTAATGAAACATTATAGGAACCTTTAAAGAACAGACAAAATGTGTTCTAGTAACGTTCTTGCATCATCAGGCGAATGTTTTATACAAACATTCTATAATCATCAGCACGACTGGACAGTTTTTGTGTTATAAGAACATTTGCTGCGACCTAATGAATGTTCTGGGAACTGTCACAGAACCAATTTTGGTTTGCTGGGTTATAACTCTGTTACCAAAAACCTACATATCTTTAAGATATTTTCTCATTTCTCTCCTTCATGAGGAGGGAGGATATGAAACTTCACTGAAGTAACAAATAAAGTAGGCCTACCAATTAGTTTGAGTGTTTTTACTGATATAAATGTTGTTTATTAATTATTAAGTGATTAACACTCGTAATTATGTTAGCAATTGAATTGGCTACAATGGGAAATCATAGTAGTCACAAACCACAATTGGGTCACCTGCTACTGTCCTCCCTTCCACTGGCATACTGTTATGTTCAGCTGATAACTGTTCTTTCTTTCACTTTCTGTCGTCTGGTGGTCAAAGCAACACTGTGAAAACAGTCTGGACAACCTCTCCCTCTCTCTCTCTCTCTCTCTCTCTGCCCCCTCTCTCTCTCTCTCTCTCTCTCTCTCTCTCTCTCTCTCTCTCTCTCTCTCTCTCTCTCTCTCTCTCTCTCTCTCTCTCTCTCTCTCTCTCTGTCTGATTGGTTTTGGATAGCATTGGTTTTGGAGAGCACAGCACAGTACAGTAGAGTTCAGTACAGTAGATTACAGTAGAGTAGAGTACAGAACAGTAAAGAAAAGTATAGTATAGTACAGTAGGTCACAATAGAGTAGAGTACAGTATCATCTACTGTACAGTACTATACTGAACATATCTACTTTACTGTACTGTACTGTACTGAACTATACTGTACTGTGCTGTTCTGTACACTACTGTGCTCTACTGTGCTGTACCGTGATGTCAAAACTTGTGAAACATAGACGTGTATGATTGGTTCAGGTTTGGTCTGGTCTGGACAAAACCACATTTGGTCTTGTTTGGGGTGGAGCTCATTAGAATAATAGCTAGTGTGTAGAATAATACCCATATATGCAAAGGAGGATATAGCATATTTCTACCTTTGTGTACCTATTGAGGATACATCACCATGAAGAGAATGATATTCATATCCATAATGATACATTTCTGTATAGTACAGATCAGGGACCCATGATGTAACTTAATTCGGGCCCTCCTCTCAATCAGGACTGGGGCTGGACTATGCTGCTACTGCTGGCTAGCTAGTCCTACGAGAGAGAGAGAGAGACAGACAGACAACAGAAGGGAGACACAACAACAACAACAAGAGAGAGAATGAGAGAGGGAAGTGAACATGAAGAGAAACAGAGGTACCTAGAAGGGGAGAGAACAGAGAGAGATGGAGAGAGAGAGAGAGAAGGACGACAACAAAAGAGAGAGCACAAGACAGTGAGTGATAAGTTAACAAGGAGAGAAATAGTATCAGAGATACCTAGGAGGATAGTAGGAGAAAAGGAAAGATACATGGAGAGAGAGAGAGACAAAGAGAGAGAGAGAGAGAGAGAGAGAGAGAGGTAGAGCCAAGCAGCCATCTGTAGGAGTGAGTGAGTGAGTGTGTCAATCTCCTGATGGAGGAGAGAGAGAGGAGAGACTGACCACCATGCGTCTGTGTTGCAGCTCTGCCTCGGAGGACTTGGGCTGCAGGCGTGGAGACTTCAGCCGAAAACACTATGGCTCTGTCGAGCTGGTGAGTAACCCACTTCCATTGACATTCTATTCATTTTTTGCCCTTCTATCTCTCCCTCTTCTCCCCCTTTCCGTGCCCCCTCCCCTTCTCTATCTTCTTCTCCCCCTCGGTGGATGGATGGAGGGAGGGTTTGGGAGAGAGAGAGGTGAGTCATGACAATCTGGGTGTGGTTCATTGGTCCAGTTTAATAGTGCGTAGCACCCTGTAGCATAGCTCACAATAATAGGGTGGTCAGTTACAGAGAAACAGAGAAACAGATACAGGTCACAGCTGTGCTCAGGGCCACAGATTATGACGTCATCATCTACTCCACTGTAAACTGTGTCTGAAATGGCACCATATTCCCTATAACATAGGGCATGTTTAGTGCAGGGCTTTTCTGAAAAATAGCATCAGGGCATACAATGCATTTCTTTTGCATTTACTTTACTCAGACATAAGTTTACGTACGTTTACTATAAAAACGATTTTAGTTTACTGTCAAGTTTGTCATGTTACTGTACTATGGTGGTAATGCTATTAACCAGCCCTGTGCTTTTATTAAGTTGATGAGTCACTGCCATGCTGTTAGTGTGTGTAGCCTACTGTATGTTGTCTAATGCAGTGGGGGTTATAATTAGCCATTGGCTGTGTGTGTGTCCGTGCGTGTGTGTGTGTGTGTATTTGGTTGTGTCTGTGTGCTTGCGTTCGTTCGTTTGTTCATTCATATGTGTGTGTGTGTGTGTATGTGTGTGTATGTGTGTGTGTGAGGCCTGTCTGTGCGTCCTGATAGCCCCCGGGTGGACAGGAAGTGGCTAGGGCCTCCGTTGACTGTAACTTCCTCCAGAGACAGAGTAGTGGTTTGTCTTGTGGGCGCTAACGCCGCGCTAACGCCGCGCTAACACCGCGCCACACCGTGTCAGATTAACACAGAGGAGGAACCACACGCTGCCTATCAGCAGCACCAGACTGCCACAGCACACAATGAGCAGTGTGTGTGTGTGTGTGTTGAGTGTGTGTGTGGGGAGGATATTCAAAGTAGAGATGTCACCTAGAACTGTGACATGATTGTTCTAATTTCCTATCTTGAACACATTGGAGTGGCGAACTGTATTATCAGAGTTGGTTCAGTGAATGTCTCTTAGGTTTAGAAGTAGGGAGTCTGTCCTTGCCACTGTCACGTCTTGCTCCTAGGAGGTTTAGGCCTGCTTTTGCTGTAAAGCACTATGTGACCAATGTATTTGTAAAAAGCAGTAATCCGTACAAATGCCATTTGATTGATAGAAGAGAATTAGTGGGCAGCCCCATGTGACCTGACATTTTACAGTTAGGAAAGATACTGTGGTGACGTCCCAAATGGCACCTTATTCCCAAATAGACATTGTATCATTCCTGTTTGTTTTATTTTGGGTAGAATCTGTGGGTGGGTCTTTTTGTGTGGCAGACTTTCTGTAATCACTTACTCTGTGGAGAGAGGGGTTGGCATGGCACCCACACTGTAGCTTAGCCAGGCTGAAACACACACAGGCACGCGACGCACGCACACGTACACACACATACACACGCCAAATGGCCCTGGACCCAGCCCAATTTCACTCAACTGCTTTAATTGGGCTATTGAAGAGGTAGAAACTGCAGATGATGTGGATATTTTTCAATGAAGTCTAAGCAACTGTATGCTTGAAGTCCATTTCATACTGCATTCATCATATTTGTAATGAACGTCCTTATACTAAGAGAGAGGAGTGCTGTTTAAAATCGCTCTCTGATTTGAATTTAAAGCGTTAAAATGTGAAAACACAAAAATGTCCACATAAGAATGAACTGTAAACGAAAGTGTTCTCACCAGTCACACTAGAAAATAGTGTACAAATAATGTAAAAACACAATCAATCAACTCTATGGCAATTCAGCTCTAACAGAAGGCTAAGAACATAGACATATAATTACTAGAACAGACACTCCTATTATTAAATTTCTATGGCTGAGAATACATGGATTCATACCTTCACGTCCTACCTCTCTATGTCCATCTTTATGTACTCAGGGACTTCTTAGATAGTATTCAGTGAGCTCCAAAAGTATTGGGACAGTGACACAATTGTTTTTGTTTTGGCTCTGTACTCCAGCACTTTGTATTTGAAATTATACAATGTATATAAAGTGCAGACTGTCTGCTTTAATTTGAGGGTATTTTCATCCATATTGGGTGAACCGTTTAGAAATTAGAGCACTTTTTGTTAATAAATCCTCCATTTTAGGGGACCAAAATAACTTCTCTCTAGTGTCTAGTGCAGGGGTCCCCAGTAGTGCAGGGACCGTGGGACATGGATGCATGTAGAACCCCTTTGGTTCCAGGTATAACCCTTTTGGGTTCCATGTAGTACATGTAGCACATTACTACATGAAAGGGTTCTACATGGAACCCAAAAGGGTTCTGCCTGGAACGAAAAAGGGTTCTCCTATGGGGACAGCTGAATAACCCCTTTGGAACCCTTCTTTCTAAGCATGTACTTGGGAACATATATCCTAAATTAAAATCACTTTGAGCTGATTAACTGGTGATTTTACATTATTCTATGTCCAACAACGAAAATAATTAAAAATAAATAACAAAACAGAAAAGTTGGGGGCCCAAATTCGGCCGCCGGTGATTTTATTTTTCTGAGTTTTCTGAGCAATTTTGTATTTTATTTTGTATTTATTTTAATAGGCCGCCTATTGGGGCACAGTTTGGAACGCAGCCACAGTCTTATAATAATAATAATAATAATAATAATAATAATAATAATAATAACAGTCTTCTTGGCCTATACAGGAAAGTCCATTGGGAAAGGCTGTTCATTCTGTGCAAGAGAGAATATTACCTCTATGTCTGTAGTGCAGCCCAAGTTATTAGGCAGACAAGGCCTCTTAGGACCACACACCACTCACCACTGCTGAGAGAGAGAGAGAGAGAGAGAGAGAGAGAGAGAGCGTGTTTAAGCAGAACAAGCCTTACGCTGTGCCTGAGGGGCCCCTCATTACAGGGAGAAGAGATAAAGACAAAGGTGGACATTTAATTCACATAAATATACCCCAGAGTAACAAGAATCATTACCAACCAACAAGCAGGACCTGCTGAATCACACACATACACACTCACACACGCACAAAGCCACAAACACAATCGGGCACATGCGCACACACAGACACATGCACAGTCACACACAGACACATGCACAGTCACACACAGACACATGCACAGTCACACACAGACACATGCACAGTCACACACGCGTGTGCGTACAGACATGCACGTACACACACACATAAAAACAAACACACATAAACAAACTCACAGATATACGCACGCACACAGGGCACATTCAGCTGAGAGAGAGAGAGAGAGAGAGAGAGTGAGAGAGAGACAAGGAGAGTGAGGAAGCAAGATGGATGGAGAGAGAGAGAGAGAGGGAGAGAGAGAGAGTAACTTTCCAGTTTTGAAAAGCCAATAGTGTTTGTGTGGGAGGAGGAGGGGGAGGCACGGCAGGAGGGGTGGCAGAGGGGTTGCCCTCCTCACCCTGTCAAGGGTGTGGCATCATGCCATAGCCTGAGGGGCAGTGAGGACCAAGGAGTCAAAAGCATTTCCTCATTATATTCTCCTCTATTTGTTTTTCATCTGTGGGTCTTTGTATAAAACGCTATTAGCTTAATTTGTTGTCAATTGAATCTGTGATGGTTTTATCAAAGACTGCCAGGTTTGGGTGAGATTAGTTAAATTATCTCTTGCTTTGGCTGTATTGTACTATACATTACACAATCAGGCTTTGAACTGCTTTGAATGGAATTGCTACTGACAGACAGAAAAGAGCGAGAAGGAGTGAGAGAGAGAAGGAGTGAGAGAGAAAAAGAGTGACAGAGAGAAGGGGAGAAGGAGAGGGAGAGAGGCAGATGCTTTGGTGTCTCTCTCTTTATGGGAAGCTCTGTAAGTTGTGTATGTAAAGTAAACTTGTCGGTTGAAATGTGTTTGTGTATGAGTGTGCATGTGTGTGTGTGTGTGTATGTGTGTGCATGTGTGTGTGTGTAGGTGTGCGTGTGCGTGTGCACACACACCTATGCCCAGGATGACTAAGCATATGAGCAGCTTAGCATTTATCTCTCCCCAGCCTTAATGAAGGGCGTTCAGTTTGATCCAGACCTGGTCATTCATGTAAAGAGACCATTTAGAAAACTATTTCCTGATTTCTTTCTTTTTTATATTGTTTATTTGACCAGCTTTTCTTCCAAATAAAAAATAAAAAAGTTACACACACACACACACACACTCACATGCATGCACACGCGCAAAGACACACCTCAGTTGGAAGGGAATGAGATGTGACAGGGCAGTCAAAAGTCTGGCAGGCCGAGACACAAACATAGTGAGACAGGTTTGGAGTGAGCCGTCCTGTCTTCAGCATCCACAATGTGATTCTGACACACCACCTGTCAGCCCCCCTACACCCCTCTCAACCTCCCTAACCTCCTTATTCAACCTCCCTAACCTCCTTATTCAATCTCTCTAACCTTCTCATACCCCCTCCATATACTGTAATGTTTTCAGGAAATCCACCTCAATTACACTCTCTGTCATAGTCTGTCAGCCCACATAGGGCCCCCATTAACAACCTACAACATCCATACACACACATAATCTCTCTCTCTCTCTCTCACACACACACACACACACACACACACACATTAACACTGTACCGTATGTGTGTATGTCTTTGTAGCCAATATGGAATGGTTATCTAGTTAGCTGTGTATGTGCTAGTAGAATCCATCGATGGCGTCACCTACTCTGATACCTAGAAGTACTTCTTTACCTTGCCAAGAGCCATGGCTTTTGTGGCGCGACAGTTAATGCTGCTTCAAGTGCGGAGTTATTGTTGGGAACAAAAGATTGCTTTTATGCTATGCTAATATGCTATTATAACACTTACCTAACTGGGTATGACTACACCACAGGTAGCCCAATGATAAAGGTCTCAAGGCTAAAAGCTACCATTTATTCCTTCTACCCTCTCTTTCACCATGCACTTAGTTTGGCCAAAATATATTGCGCTCGCAAAAGTGGCTGTTAGTGGGGACAAAAGTACAATAAAAATAGGCAAACTGAGTCAGAAAACAGTTTGTAAAGACATCTTTCTATGTCATTGATGCCAATAGCAGTTTGGTGTCCTTTCTGGGGTTGTTTACTGTGTCTATTGCTAACCATTGTTAGCATTGTTGTTTTTATCCCATGACTGCGAGATACAAGACAGATCAGTGCAGGCTGAATTAATGTGCTATGTGACGTAAAACCATGGACATACACCTAATCCCAATTGTTGCAAAAGACACAGGAATGCAGATGGGCGACTCCATCAAACCGTAGCCTATTCAAATAGATTTTGAATTTGAAGCTTGCTGCTGGTCAAACAGGCCTACCTTTAGTTAATAAAAAAAAAAATCTAAACAGTTAAATAGGCTAGATTTTGATGTTGCTCACGGTAAAGGAATACAGAATATTAGGTTACAAACATAACTGAATTGTGCGCTGCTCTCATCATCACATAAAAAAATCCTCCTACTAAAATATTCAGTCAACAGAAATAAGGAAAACAATTATGAAAACTTCATAATATTCTCCATCTAACTACAGGGATGCCATTATGACATTAATTTATTGATTTCAATTGACTGATTTCCTCATATGAACTGTAAAATCGCTGAAATTGTTGCATATATTTTTGTTCAGTGTAGATTTATCATTTTCTAGACAATAAGGTTATATGTTTATATAAAGGTTTACAGTATTTGAGTGCTTCTCTCTCTTTCTCTGTCACGATCGTCGAAAGGAGGAGACCAAAGCGCAGCGTGTTGAGCGAACATCGTAGACTTTATTTAATTAAAGAAACCACGATCAAAAACAACAAACCAAATAGGACGAAAGTGAAGTCCAAATACTGATATACACTAACAGCAACAAGGAAACAAAAACCCACAAAACCAAGGTGAAACCACACCGTATAAATATGGCTCCCAATCAGAGATAACGAGCCGACAGCTGACACTCGTTACCTCCGATTGGGAGTCATATGACTAATCAACATAAAGAACAATTAACCCAAACATAGAAATGCACAACCAGAAATCCCCAGCATAGAAATACACCCAACCAATGAAAATAAACAACCCTGGCTCAAATATCAAGGTCCGTGGAGCCAGAGTGTCACAGTACCCCCCCCTAAAGGTGCGACCTCCGGGCGCACCAGCATACAGTCTAGGGGAGGGTCTGGGTGGGCGTCTGTCCAGGTGGCGGCTCTGGCCCAGGTCGTGGTCCCCACCCCACCTTAGTCACTATCCGCTTCCGTATCCCCCTCCACATGACCACCCCCCAACTAAACCCCACTGGATTAAGGGGCGGCACCGGACTAAGGGGCAGCACCGGACTAAGGGGCAGCCCTGGACTAAGGGGCAGCCCTGGACTAAGGGGCCGCACCGGGCTAAGGGACAGTACCTGACTAGCTGGCTCTGGCGGATCCTGGCTGGACGGCTCTGGCGGATCCTGGCTGGACGGCTCTGGCGGATCCTGGCTGGACGGCTCTGGCGGATCCTGGCTGGCGGAAGGCTCTGGCTGATCCTGTCTGGCAGAAGGCTCTGGCTGATCCTGTCTGGCAGAAGGCTCTGGCTGATCCTGTCTGGCAGAAGGCTCTGGCTGATCCTGTCTGGCAGAAGGCTCTGGCTGATCCTGTCTGGCAGAAGGCTCTGGCTGATCCTGTCTGGCAGAAGGCTCTGGCTGATCCTGTCTGGCGGAAGGCTCTGGCTGCTCCTGTCTGGCGGAAGGCTCTGGCTGATCCTGTCTGGCGGAAGGCTCTGGCTGCTCCTGTCTGGCGGAGAGCTCTAGCGGCTCCGGTCTGGCGGACGGCTCTGAAGGCTCATGGCAGACGGGCGGCTTTGCAGGCTCAGTACCGACGGGCAGCTCCTGCGGCGCTTGGCAGACGGACAGTTCAGACGGCGTTGGGCAGACGGGCAGTTCAGGCGCCGTTGGGCAGACGGGCAGTTCAGACGGCGTTGGGCAGACGGACAGTTCAGACGGCGTTGGGCAGACGGCAGACTCTGGCCGTCTGAGGCGCACCGTAGACTTGGTGCGGGTGGCCGGAACAGGCCGGACCGGGCTGGCGACGCGCACCGTAGTCTTGGTGCGGGTGGCAGGAACAGGCCGGGTCGGGCTGGCGACGCGCACCGTAGTCTTGGTGCGGGTGGCAGGAACAGGCCGGACCGGGCTGGCGACGCGCACCGTAGACTTGGTGCGGGTGGCAGGAACAGGCCGGGTCGGGCTGGCGACGCGCACCGTAGTCTTGGTGCGGGTGGCAGGAACAGGCCGGACCGGGCTGGCGACGCGCACCGTAGACTTGGTGCGGGTGGCAGGAACAGGCCGGGTCGGGCTGGCGACGCGCACCGTAGTCTTGGTGCGGGTGGCCGGAACAGGCCGGACCGGGCTGGCGACGCGCACCGTAGACTTGGTGCGGGTGGCAGGAACAAGCCGGGTCGGGCTGGCGACGCGCACCGTAGACTTGGTGCGGGTGGCAGGAACAGGCCGGACCGGGCTGTGGAGACGGACAGGAGGCCTGGAGTGAACAGCGGCCACCACCCGTCCTGGCTGAATGCCTACCCTCACACACTCTGTGTGAGGCATCAGCACAGGACGTACAGGGCGGTGTACCCCTGGCCTGGTGGCCTCCTGGATACTCCCCCTTTTCTCCTCCGTCAGCCCCGTCGTCCATGCCGTGTGCCCCCTAAAAATTTTCTGGGGTTGACTCACGACCCTCCGACGATGGCTCTGCTGCCGCCGTTGCTCCTCTCTCGCCAGGGCCTTGATCCTTCCCCAAGGTCCCTTGCCTCCGAGCATGTCCTCCCAGGACCACGATGTGCCCACCTGGGCCATCGCCAGCCTCTCCATCTCCTTGCCCGGCGCCTCCTCCCATGTCCAGTCTCCTTGCTCCTGGACACGCTGCTTGGTCTTTCTTTGGTGGGTTTTTCTGTCACGATCGTCGAAAGGGAGGAGACCAAAGCGCAGCGTGTTGAGCGAACATCGTAGACTTTATTTAATTAAAGAAACCACGATCAAAAACAACAAACCAAATAGGACGAAAGTGAAGTCCAAATACTGATATACACTAACAGCAACAAGGAAACAAAAACCCACAAAACCAAGGTGAAACCACACCGTATAAATATGGCTCCCAATCAGAGATAACGAGCCGACAGCTGACACTCGTTACCTCCGATTGGGAGTCATATGACTAATCAACATAAAGAACAATTAACCCAAACATAGAAATGCACAACCAGAAATCCCCAGCATAGAAATACACCCAACCAATGAAAATAAACAACCCTGGCTCAAATATCAAGGTCCGTGGAGCCAGAGTGTCACATTCTCTCTCTCTCTCTCTCTCTCTCTTTCTCCCGCTCAGCCTTTTACTTTAGAAGGGAATACAATAACCCAGAAACTGACATTAATCTTTCTAGATAAAAAACACACAAGTTCTTTGGAAAAGCAGGTAATGGCATTGTGTGCACACACACACACATACACACATATACACACAACACACACACACACCAATCTGATCAGGGTATTTATCCCACAGCGGCTGAGTCAGCAGGTGAACTTTACCTGATTTCAGAGACATTTACCTCATTTAGGTGATGCACTCTTCTCCTTTTGCCTTATCGCTCGTTTCCTCTCCTCCTCTACTCCTTTACTCCTCCCCTGCTTGTTGAAATGCTGTTATTTTCTACTCTCCTGTGAGAGGCAGAGAAGATGAGTCACTCATGGAAAGGTTACAGTGGGGGAAAAAAAGTATTTAGTCAGCCACCAATTGTGCAAGTTCTCCCACTTAAAAAGATGAGAGAGGCCTGTAATTTTCATCATAGGTACACGTCAACTATGACAGACAAAATGAGGAAAAAAAATCCAGCAAATCACATTGTAGGATTTTTTATGAATTTATTTGCAAATTATGGTGGAAAATAAGTATTTGGTCAATAACAAAAGTTTCTCAATACTTTGTTATATACCCTTTGTTGGCAATGACACAGGTCAAACGTTTTCTGTAAGTCTTCACAAGGTTTTCACACACTGTTGCTGGTATTTTGGCCCATTCCTCCATGCAGATCTCCTCTAGAGCAGTGATGTTTTGGGGCTGTCGCTGGGCAACACAGACTTTCAACTCCCTCCAAAGATTTTCTATGGGGTTGAGATCTGGAGACTGGCTTGGCCACTCCAGGACCTTGAAATGCTTCTTACGAAGCCACTCCTTCGTTGCCCGGGCGGTGTGTTTGGGATCATTGTCATGCTGAAAGACCCAGCCACGTTTCATCTTCAATGCCCTTGCTGATGGAAGGAGGTTTTCACTCAAAATCTCACGATACATGGCCCCATTCATTCTTTCCTTTACACGGATCAGTCGTCCTGGTCCCTTTGCAGAAAAACAGCCCCAAAGCATGATGTTTCCACCCCCATGCTTCACAGTATGTATGGTGTTCTTTGGATGCAACTCAGCATTCTTTGTCCTCCAAACACGACGAGTTGAGTTTTTACCAAAAAGTTATGTTTTGGTTTCATCTGACCATATGACATTCTCCCAATCCTCTTCTGGATCATCCAAATGCACTCTAGCAAACTTCAGACGGGCCTGGACATGTACTGGCTTAAGCAGGGGGACACGTCTGGCACTGCAGGATTTGAGTCCCTGGCGGCGTAGTGTGTTACTGATGGTAGGCTTTGTTACTTTGGTCCCAGCTCTCTGCAGGTGATTTACTAGGTCCCCCCGTGTGGTTCTGGGATTTTTGCTCACCGTTCTTGTGATCATTTTGACCCCACGGGGTGAGATCTTGCATGGAGCCCCAGATCGAGGGAGATTATCAGTGGTCTTGTATGTCTTCCATTTCTTAATAATTGCTCCCACAGTTGATTTCTTCAAACCAAGCTGCTTACCTATTGCAGATTCAGTCTTCCCAGCCTGGTGCAGGTCTACAATTTTGTTTCTGGTGTCCTTTGACAGCTCTTTGGTCTTGGCCATAGTGGCGTTTGGAGTGTGACTGTTTGAGGTTGTGGACAGGTGTCTTTTTATACTGATAACAAGTTCAAACAGGTGCCATTAATACAGGTAACGAGTGGAGGACAGAGGAGCCTCTTAAAGAAGAAGTTACAGGTCTGTGAGAGCCAGAAATCTTGCTTGCTTGTAGGTGACCAAATACTTATTTTCCACCATAATTTGCAAATAAATTCATAAAAAATCCTACAATGTAATTTTCTGGATATTTTTTTCTCAATTTGTCTGTCATAGGTAACGTGTACCTATGATGAAGATTACAGGCCTCTCTCATCTTTTTAAGTGGGAGAACTTGCACAATTGGTGGCTGACTAAATACTTTTTTTCCCCACTGTATATAACGCAGAACGAGGGAGAGCTCGTCTATTGAAAAAGTTTGGTTACTGGCTAGCTACCTTTTGAGTTTGGATCCCGTGACACGGTTGGCATTAGTTGCTGGGACCGCTGCTCTCTGTCCAGTGATCCTGCCGACCAAGGCCGGGCCTGAGGAGCTGTTTGGCGTAGCAGCTAGCCTAGCTGCCATGACAAAGACCAAAGCCGGTGGGAGTACCGTTGAGGACAGTGGTGTCTCTCTATCACAGGTGAAGGATCTTTTAAACAAACAAAAAGAGTTCTACAAACAGTTGTTGTAACAAGAAAATGGCTTCAGGTGTTACCCAAATACTGGTGGAGTCAACTAATAAAATAATGGACGACCTGACCAGAGAGGTCCAGGACCTGAAGAACAGTTTGCAGTTCTCCCAGGGTCAGCTCGATGAGTTTAAACAGGAGAACGGCAAGATGACAGCATGATGACATCTTTAAGTCATTGAGAGCGGACATCAGTTCTGTATGTGAATCCATGATAACAATGACAGAGAAATCAGATTATCTTGTGGGACAATCAAGGTGGAACAACATAGTTGTGGACAGAATTGCAGAATCTCCACATGAGACCTGGACGGAGTCTGATGACAAAGTGAGGGATATTATCTTGGAGAAACTGAAGATGGACCACAGGAAGATTGAGGTGGAGCGTGCCCACAGGACTGGAAAACCCACCACCTGCCCAGGTGACAGGCCCAGGCCGATAGTGGTCAAGTTCCTGAGGTTCAAGGACAAGGTAGCTGTTCTGGAAAGAGCCAAGAACTTGAGAGGAACGTATATCTTCCTCAACAAGGACTATCCTGAAGCAGTGCGCCAGGAGAGGAAATAACTTATCCCAGCCATGAAAGCTGCCAGACCGCGTGGGGACATTGCTTACATCCGCTATGACAGGCTCATGTCCATCCTCCCTCCCAAAAGCCTGGAAAGGATGAGAGCTTCAACCCCGCAGCACACACACACACCAATTGATTAATGGACTGCTGAATGTATATTTTTTCTCTTGCTTTGTTTGCTCTTTTCAGTATTTTGTCTATCTCTGATAAGCTACCCAGGAAAGGGCTGAAAATATCCCATATTAATATATGTAGCCTTAGAAGTAAGGTTCATGAAATCAATAACTTGCTCACATCAGATAACATTAATATTAGATATTAGATACTTAGATAATTCATTTGATGATACAGCAGTAGCAATACAAGGATATAACATCTATAGAAGAGACAGGAATGCTAATGCTGGAGGTGGTGCTGTATATATTCAGAGTGATATCCCTGTAATGCTTAGAGAAGATCTTATGTCAAGTGTTATTGAAGTGTGGTGGTTGCAGGTTCACCTGGCACATCTAAAGCCTTTTCTTTTGGGGTGTTGCTATAGGCCATCAAGTGCTAACAGTCAGTATCTAAATAATATGTGTGAAATGCTTGATAGTGTATGTGATGTGGTGACACTCTAGATCCAAACTGCTACAGACCTATATCCATCCTGCCCTGCCTTTCGAAAGTATTTGAAAGCCAAGTTAACAAACAGATCACCGACCATTTCGAATACCACCGTACCTTCTCCGCTATGCAATCCGGTTTCCGAGCTGGTCACGGGTGCACTTCAGCCACGCTCAAGGTCATAAACGATATTATAACTGCGATTGATAATAGACAGTACTGTGCAGCCGTCTTCATCGACCTGGCCAAGGCTTTCGACTCTGTCAACCACCGCATTCTTATTGGCAGACTAAATAGC
Organism: Coregonus clupeaformis; assembly: GCF_020615455.1. Taxonomy (NCBI): domain Eukaryota; kingdom Metazoa; phylum Chordata; class Actinopteri; order Salmoniformes; family Salmonidae; genus Coregonus; species Coregonus clupeaformis. The sequence goes on along the minus strand of NC_059218.1, from coordinate 8,032,264 downwards.
CTTGGTTTCTCAAATGACTGCCTCGCCTGGTTCACCAACTACTTCTCAGATAGAGTTCAGTGTGTCAAATCGGAGGGCCTGTTGTCTGGACCTATGGCAGTCACTATGGGGGTGCCACAGGGTTCAATTCTTGGGCCGACACTTTTCTCCGTGTATATCAATGATGTCGCTCTTGCTGCTGGTGACTCTCAGATCCACCTCTACGCAGACGACACCATTTTGTATACATCTGGCCCTTCATTGGACACTGTGTTAACAAACCTCCAAACGAGCTTCAATGCCATACAACAATCCTTCAGTAGCCTCCAACTGCTCTTAAACACTAGTAAAACTAAATGCATGCTTTTCAATCGAACGCTGCTGGCACCCGCCCACCCGACACTACATGTTCGTCGTCAAACCCACTGGCTCCAGGCCATCTATAAATCACTGCTAGGCAAATCCCTGCCTTATCTTAGCTCATTGGTCACCATAGCAGCACCCACCCGTAGTCTGCGCTCCAGCAGGTATATCTCACTGGTCATTCCCAAAGCCAACACCTCCTTTGGCCGCCATTCCTTCCAGTTCTCTGCTGCCAATGACTGGAACGAATTGCAAAAATCTCTGAAGCTGGAGACTCTTATCTCCCTCAATAACTTTAAGCATCAGTTGTCAGAGCACCTTACCGATCATTGCACCTGTACACAGCCCATCTGAAATTAGCCCACCCAACTACCTCATCCCTATATTGTTATTTATTTTGCTCTTTTGCACCCCAGTATCTCTATTTGCACATAATCTCTTGCACATCTAGCATTCCAGTGTTAATACTATTGTAATTATTCTGCACTATAGCCTATTTATTGCCTTACCTCCATAACTTGCTACATTTGCACACACTGTATATATATTTTCTGTTGTATTTTTGACTTTATGTTTTTTTTACCCCATATGTAACTCTGTGTTGTTTTTATTGCACTGCTTTGCTTTATCTTGGCCAGGTCGCAGTTGTAAATGAGAACCTGTTCTCAACTGGTTTACCTGGTTAAATAAAGGTGAAATAAAATAAAATAAAAATGTAAACAGAGAGGTCTACTTTCTTGGGGACCTGAATATTGACTGGTTTTCATGAAGCTGTCTGCTCAAGAGGAAGATTCTCACTGTAACCAGTGCCTGTAATCTGGTTCAGGTTATTAACCCTTTGACTGGTACCAACACACGGGTGTGATCATTCTACAGTGGTCCCTGCAGCGTACGCTCAAACCGGTGTGATTAGAACATTTATTTAGAACGTCCAGTTTCAATTGACGCAACAGTCAGCGTTTGAGCTGGCAACACTTTTTCACAGAAACATTTTGCACGAACACAGTCCTTACAACGTTATATCCTGAATGTGACCAGTTTATTTTTGGATGCAATGTTCAGACATTCACAGAAGTGGCGACAGCATAACACAATCATCCAAACCGGAAAATGTAGGCTACATTAGTCCTAGCGCTAACTTGAGGAAAGATTGACCAAACACAAGTGGTCATAATTAACTAACTCTCAGCTGACAGAAACCATAATATGAATTTGCTAATAGAAATTACTATTTACAATTCATCACATCATGGGTGTACTCACCATTGATCTAAATAATTGAGTAAAATCCTTTCTAAAAATCGAAAGTAATCCGACGATGGATAGTTTGTGCGCATCGCCATTTTTGTTTTTTCGGGTCAACCAAAGATAAGAAGAGGAGACAAGATGAGTTTGTTCTGTTTGCAGAATGCATGTTAAAGGGGATGTGTTGTCTACCATAATTCACTTCCCTTCATTCACTTCCGGAAGTTTACTCGAAAGATGAGTGAACCATTCTTCGCCTCATTTTCTTATAACATCTTTGGTCTGACAGACATTTCTGTGACACCCAGAATGCATTGAAAAATGTCAACAGACATGGCGCAACACATAGTTGGCAAATAGTTTAGCATTAGGTCATCATTATCAGTACAACCTTCATTAAAATATTTTACACATATCAAACAGTGCATTCGGAAAGTATTCAGACCCATTCACTTTTTCCACATTTTGTTATGTTACAGCCTTATTCTAAAATGGATTAATACCCCATAATGACAAAACGAAAACAGGTTTTTTGAAATTTTTGCAAATTTATTAAATATAAAAAAACAGGAATACCTTATTTACGTTAGTATTCTGACACTCGAAATTGAGCTCAGGTGCTTCCTGTTTCCATTGATCATCCTTGAGATGTTTCTACATCTTGAGTCCACCTGTGGTAAATTCAATTGATTGGACATGATTTTGAAACGCACACACCTGTCTATATAAGGTCCCACAGTTCACAGTGCATGTCAGAGCAAAAACCAAGCCGAAGGAATTTTCAGCAGAACTCCGAGGCACAGATCTGGGGAAGGGTACCAAAAAATGTCTGCAGCATTGAAGGTCCCCAAGAACACAGTGGCCTCCATCATTCTTAAATGGAAGAAGTTTGGAACCACCAAACTGAGCAATTGGTGGAGAAGGGCCTTGGTCAGGGAGGTGACCAAGAACCCGATGGTCACACTGACAGAGCTCCAGAGTTCCTCTGTGGAGATGGAAGAACTTTCCAGAAGGACAACCATCTCTGCAGCACTCCACCAATCAGGCCTTTATGGTAGAGTGGCCAGATGGAAGCCACTCCTCAGTAAAAGGCACATGACAGCCCGCTTGGAGTTTGCCAAAATGCACCTAAAGGACTATAAGACCATGAGAAACAAGATTCTCTGGTCTGAAGAAACCAATACTGAACTCTTTGGCCTGAATGCCAAGTGTCACGTCTGGAGGAAACCAGGCACTGCTCATCACCTGGCCAATACCATCCCTACGGTGAAGCATGGTGGTAGCAGCATCATGCTGTGAGGATTTATTTCAGTGGCAGGGACTGGGAGACTAGTCAGGATCGAGGGAAAGATGAAGAGAGCAAAGTACAGAGAGATTCTTGATGAGAACCTGCTGCAGAGCGCTCAGGACCTCAGACGGGGGTGAAGGTTCACCTTCCAACAGGACAACGACTCTAAGCACACAGCCAACACAACGCAGGAGTGGCTTCGGCACAAGTCTCTGAATGTCCTTGAGTGGCCCAGCCAGAGCCTGGACTTGAACCCGATCGAACATCTCTGGAGAGACCTGAAAATAGCTATTCAGTGACACTCCCCATCCAACATGATAGAGCTTGAGAGGATCTGTAGAGAAGAATGGGAGAAACTCCCCAAGTACAGGTGAGCCAAGCTTGTAGCGTCATACCCAAGAAGACTCAAGTCTGTAATCACTGCCAAAGGTGCTTCAACATTGTAATGAGTAAATGGTCTGAATACATATGTAAATGTAATATTTAAGATTTGTAGTTTAATTTTTTGTAAAATTTTCTAAATAACTGTTTTTGCTTTGTCATTATGGCGTATAGTGTGTAGATTGCTTAGATTTTTTTTCATCCATTTTAGAATAAGGCTGTAAGGTAACAAAATATGGAAAGAGTTAAGGGGTCTGAATACTTTCCGAATGCACTGTATGTGTCCATTACAATCTATGCAAGAATTGGAATGCATGATTTGTCACCAGCACTTGAAAACATGTGAATAAAACAGTAAATACATTATGCTCCATACATACGGTATGCTACAGTAGAAAAGACAACACGATATACAGAAAATATGGCACTTACTTTGATTGGAGCATGTCCAAAGTTATTATTTGTAAGGAAAACAACAATGAAGGCAATGCGAGCTCCAGCCAGAAAATGTGCCAGGGGGAAAAAGTTTGTGCTAGACTGCGCAAATGTCTGCATACTTGATCTGGGGAAACACTGGGGAGGTGCTTGGGCTCTCATCGAAGAGAGAGGTTTGTCCGGTCCAGTAAAGCCTCAAACATAAATTGTCTGCAACAGTGAAATGGGCTACTTCTATGTGAACTTGTATGGAGGTGGAACACACCTCAATTCAAACTGTTGTTAAAAAATAATTTATAGCCTATAGATAATTAGCAGGCAGCATGTGTCTTGGTTTGAGGGCAGCATGGGTTAACTGTCCTGTTGCGTAACAATCACTTTTTGGAACAGTGAGTTCATTCTGACATCACGTGCATAAAAAAACTCACGCTTGGGCGACCGTTGGAGATATTTGGAACTCGCGTGAAAAGGTTAATCAACCTACCAGGGTGTTTACAAACACTACAGGAACAATATCATTCACATGTATTGATCACATCTTTACTAATACTGTAGAAATTTGTTCTAAAGCTGTATCCGTACCATCAAACAGGCAAAGAGTCAATACAGGACTAAGATTGAATCATACTACACCGGCTCTGACGCTCGTCGGATGTGGCAGGGCTTGAAAACTATTACAGACTACAAAGGGAAGCACAGCCGCGAGCTTCCCAGTGACACAAGCCTACCAGACGAGCTTAACCACTTCTATGCTCGCTTCGAGGCAAGCAACACCGAAGCATGCATGAGAGCACCAGCTGTTCCCGGATGACTATGTGATCACGCTCTCCGTAGAAAGCATTTCACGATAATGTCTACACCTGTTGTATTCGGCGCATGTGGCAAATAAAATGTGATTTGATTTGATTTGATCCGTACCCATTTGATGCAGTGATCACAATATAGTGGCTATATCCAGGAAAGGCAAAGTTCCAAAAGCTGGGCCTAAAATTGTCTATAAAAGATCATACAAAATATTTTGCTATGACTCTTATATAGATGATGTTAAAAATATTTGTTGGTCTGATGTGATTAATAAGGAGCATCCAGATGCTGCACTTAATTAATTAATGAAATTGCTTCTTCCAATTATTGATAAACAATGCACCTGTTAAGAAACTGATTGTTAGAACTGTTAAGGCTCCATTAATTGATGAGGAATTTAAAAACTGTATGGTTGAATAACTGATGATTGGTTGAAAGAAATTGATAATTTGTAGATTGTGGGAGTTGTACTGTTAGATTTCAGTGCAGCCTTTGATATTATTGACCATAACATGTTGTTGAGAAAACGTATGTGTTATGGCTTTTCAACCTCTGCCATATCATGGATTCAGAGCTATCTACCTAATATAACTCAGAGGGTTTTCTTTAATGGAAGCATCTCTATTGTCAAACATGTAAAGTGTGGTGTACCGCAGGGCAGCTTTCTAAGCCCTCTACTCTTTTCTATTTTTACCATGGACCTGCCACTGGCATTAAACAAAGCATGTGTGTCCATGTATGCAAATGATTCAACCATATTCGCATCAGCAACCACAGCTAACTGAAACTCTTAACAAAGAGTTGCAGTCTGTTTTGGAATGGGTGGCCAGTAATAAACTGGTCCTGAACATCTCTAAAACTCAGAGCATTGTATTTGGTACAAATCATTCCCTATGTTCTAGACCTCAGCTGAATTTGGTAATGAATCTGCAGCTGGCCCAGAACAGAGTGGCACGTCTTGCTCTTCATTGTAATCAGAAGGCTAATAGTAATACTATGCATGCCAGTCTCTCTTGACTAAGAGTTGAGGAAAGACTGCGTCACTTCTTGTTTTTTATAAGAAACATTAATGTGTTGGAAATTCCAAATTCTTTGCATAGTCAACTTACAACACTGACACACACGCTTACCCCACCAGACATGCCACCAGGGGTCTTTTCACAGTCTCCATGTCCAGAACAAATTCAAGGAATCGTACAGTATTATACAGAGCCACGAGTGCATGGAACTCCCTTCCATCTTATATATCGCAAGTGCACAGCAAACCTTGTTTAAAAAAACAAGAAAAGCAACACCTCACGGCACAATGCCTCTCCCCCATGTGACCTACTTGTTGTGTGTATGTACTGACATGTATGTGTAACTGATAGATGCACACACACACACACACACACACACACTACATGTTAATGTTTTTAAATGCATTTAAATTGTCTGTAATGTCTTTTTTGTTATGTGTCGGACCCCAGTAAAACTAGCTGTCACCATTGGCGTCGGCTAATGGGGATCCTAATATATCAAATCAAACAACCTGCTCACCCCCCTTGCCCTCTGACCTTTTTACAGCCACCGCACCTGCTTTGAACTCTGGGTAAACTCAACTCCATGTGAATGTTGACATCTGAAATTTCATATGTACAGAATAGTACAGAATATGCTGTGTATACTGTGTGCTTTGACAAATGCACAATTCAATCCCCCAACAAATCATAACACAGTGTAGTCCTCTAGTCATCCATACAGGACAATTTGATCACTATAAGGTTGATCACTATATCCGCATTTCCTATGCACTGTAAGACATGATTCAAAAATGTAGGAAAATGTAAAAAGATGTGAGATCTAGTTGCAAATGCAGTATGTGTTGTGTAGATTGCCATTGTGTAGGAGAGACTAAATGGGATGTCTCATTGCTCATTCTCAGTCTCTACTCGTCTCTTGTCTGTCAATAGCAACTGTTGTCTTACTGCTGCTGATAACAGCTGTCTCTCTCTCTCTTTCTAACACTCGCTCTCCCCCCTTTCCGCTTATCTCTTTCTCCACCTCTTTCTTCCCTTTTTGAGCAGTCCAGCTTGTAGTCACTGACTCTACCATTCTCCCTTCCTTTTTCTTTATCTCGTATGTCACTCCTTCCTAACCTCTCTCTCTCCCTCTCTCTCCACTGACCCGCGTGAGTGTGCATAAACAGCCACTCTGATGAGATCAATTATCCGACCCGGGACCCGAGCAGTCCAATATTCCAACTTTTTCCTCCTGTTTGATTGTCATCGGGTCATCGGGTCTCAACATATTATTTTGGTCACTCGGGTCTAATCGGGTCTGTTCTAGTCGGAGAGATCTAGGTCTAGGTCTGGTTATCGTCGGGTACATTTGGGTTCGGGTCTGATTGTTCTCAGGTCAGTTTGCGTCCTGGTCCCCCCTTTATTAAATTATCGGGTTCATTTGGGTCCGTGCCAGATTTTCCTCGGGTTGGACCCGAGAAGACCTCTACTCTTATCCTCTCTCATCCCCTCTTCCTCACCCTCTCTCTATCCCTTCCTCTCTCTCCCTCACTCACTCTCTCCCTCTCAACATCTCCCCCTCCCTCCCTCCCTCCCTCCCTCCCCCTCCATCTCTATCTACACTGCAGTCCTCTCCTCTCTCCTGCAGGCCTACGGGGAAATCCGCCCCTCTTAGTACACTGAGGGCTCAATTGTGTTTGTAAAATGTTTGCGCCGCGTCCCAAAATGGGAGCTATTTAAGCGGTGTGCTCTGTTTGTGTGTGCTCTGTGTGTGTGTGCTTTGAGTGCTCTGTGTGTGTGTGTGTGTGTGTGCGTGCGTGCGTATCCACGCAGGCTCCCACTAATCCTTGCACTCTCACCCATGGGGTTACCCACTGTATAGACAGCTATTATTCTTTTATCATTCTGCTTTTTGTTGCTTATTATGCGCCATCTCTCTTTCTGTCCCCTTCTTTTTTGTATATGTCACTCTCTCTTTTCATGCACCACCACTTTCCCCTCTCTCTCGCTCTCTCTTCTCTCTCTCTCTCGCTCTCTCTCTCTCTTTTTTTCCCCTCTATCTACCCGTCTCTTGTGGTGGTGAGGTGTTTTATTGGTGTTTGCTAAAGCGTAGCAGGGAGGGCTCCCCCGCTTCCTCCCCTCTTCCCTCCCTCCCTCCATCCTGCTCTGAATCGAACACACAGCAGGTCCACAGGGAATTATGAGAGTGCAGGCTTTTCCTCCTCTGCCATTCTGCTGTTGCATGATTTAGAAGCAGGGGCATATGCGTCACTCACACACACACATACACACACTTACCAATTCATACACCTACTATTTACCTCTCTCTCTCACACACACACACTCAGAGGAGATGGTGCGGTGCTCTCCCTGCACGCTGCATTGGTTTTCCCTCCATTATCCTGCGATTGGACAGTTAATGTTGCAGGAGGAGAGAAGAGATGAGAGAGCACCGATCAGACCTTCACTCCCCATTCATCACTCACACACACAACCAGACAGGATTCAACACTACTGACACACACACACACACACACACTTACGTATATGTACACAAGCACGCATGCACACACACACACACACGCACACACACACAAGTTGTGGTCAGAGAGATAAAGATTCCCATGGAGAGAAAGTGTTTGTCTAAATATACCGTCTGAGGGATCACTACCAGGGACATCACTCTCCTGAGAGGCATACATGCACACATACAAATTCACAGACAAATATAAAAACACACACACACATGCTCGCATAGAAACACACAGATGGGCAATTCCAAGGTAACGGAATTGCAAAGTTAAACAATCCAAACTATGCACAAGGACTACTTTTAACAATTTCCACTGAACATTTTACAAAAACACATTTACTTGAATAACAGTACAGATACAAGGTTTGGTAACCGATGCAAACATACACACACATATACACACACACACACACATTAGATTTGTTTACAGCCACATTGAATGTGCTTGTTGGAGTAGAGAAGCTATGATTTCTCCAGCTCATCCCTATATGCCCAGTCTCAATCACTTCTCACACACTGGTGTTTAAACCTGCAGTCACTGGAATGGAATGTACAGTGGGGGAAAAAAGTATTTAGTCAGCCACCAATTGTGCAAGTTCTCCCACTTAAAAAGATGAGAGAGGCCTGTAATTGAAAAAAAATAATCCAGAAAATCATATTGTAGGATTTTTAATGAATTTATTTGCAAATTATGGTGGAAAATAAGTATTTGGTCACCTACAAACAAGCAAGATTTCTGGCTCTCACAGACCTGTAACTTCTTCTTTAAGAGGCTCCTCTGTCCTCCACTCGTTACCTGTATTAATGGCACCTGTTTGAACTTGTTATCAGTATAAAAGACACCTGTCCACAACCTCAAACAGTCACACTCCAAATTCCACTATGGCCAAGACCAAAGAGCTGTCCAAGGACACCAGAAACAAAAATGTTGACCTGCACCAGGCTGGGAAGACTGAATCTGCAATAGGTAAGCAGCTTGGTTTGAAGAGAACAACTGTGGGAGCAATTATTAGGAAATGGAAGAAATACAAGACCACTGATAATCTCCCTCGATCTGGGGCTCCACGCAAGATCTCACCCCGTGGGGTAAAAATGATCACAAGAACGGTGAGCAAAAATCCCAGAACCACACGGGGGGACCTAGTGAATGACCTGCAGAGAGCTGAGACCAAAGTAACAAAGCCTACCATCAGTAACACACTACGCCGCCAGGGACTCAAATCCTGCAGTGCCAGATGTGTCCCCCTGCTTAAGCCAGTACATGTCCAGGCCCGTCTGAAGTTTGCTAGAATGCATTTGGATGATACAGAAGAGGATTGGGAGAATGTCATATGGTCAGATGAAACCAAAACATAACTTTTTGGTAAAAACTCAACTCGTCGTGTTTGGAGGACAAAGAATGCTGAGTTGCATCCAAAGAACACCATACCTACTGTGAAGCATGGGGGTGGAAACATCATGCTTTGGGGCTGTTTTTCTGCAAAGGGACCAGGACGACTGATCCGTGTAAAGGAAAGAATGAATGGGGCCATGTATCGTGAGATTTTGAGTGAAAACCTCCTTCCATCAGCAAGGGCATTGAAGATGAAACGTGGCTGGGTCTTTCAGCATGACAATGATCCCAAACACACCGCCCGGACAACGAAGGAGTGGCTTCGTAAGAAGCATTTCAAGGTCCTGGAGTGGCCTAGCCAGTCTCCAGATCTCAACCCCATAGAAAATCTTTGGAGGGAGTTGAAAGTCCATGTTGCCCAGCGACAGCCCCAAAACATCACTGCTCTAGAGGAGATCTGCATGGAGGAATGGGCCAAAATACCAGCAACAGTGTGTGAAAACCTTGTGAAGACTTACAGAAAACGTTTGACCTGTGTCATTGCCAACAAAGGGTATATAACAAAGTATTGAGAAACTTTTGTTATTGACCAAATACTTATTTTCCACCATAATTTGCAAATAAATTCATTAAAAATCCTACAATGTGATTTTCTGGATTTTTTTTCCTCATTTTGTCTGTCATAGTTGACGTGTACCTATGATGAAAATTACAGGCCTCTCTCATCTTTTTAAGTGGGAGGACTTGCACAATTGGTGGCTGACTAAATACTTTTTTTCCCCACTGTACATGGCCTAATGCACAGTGTTATATTAATTACATTACATATGGCAGGGCTATGGCAACCCTTGATCAAGATTCTCCAATGGGAGAATCTGTTTTCCCGTAGTCCCGCCCATTAAGTGCCAACATACCAGTTACAGCCTATCAGAGCTGCCAACAGGGGTACAAGGTCTGTCTGCCTGCCTATCGGCTCTTTGACCGCAGATGAGATCACTACACAGCCTGATACACCAGAGCATGCTTTGCGCTTAACTCAGCAGTCAAAAAACACCACAGACTCAGTTATGGCTATCATAGACTTTATAAGATCAACATCTAGCCTGACACATCACTGGTTTCATGGTCTGCTGAGCATCATGATCTACTTATAAATAATGATGTTCGGTGGCTAAGCAAGGGTAATAACGCTGTCAAGAGAGCAGCCTATGTGAGCTTAGGGAGGAGATAGTTGCTTTTCTCTGCGATTACCGCCACAAGAAAGCAAACACATACAGTACCAGTCAAGAGTTTGGACACACCTACTCATTCAAGGGTTTTTCTTTATTTTCACTATTTTCTACATTGTAGAATAATATTAAAGACATCAACACTATGAAATAACACATATGGAATCATGTAGTAACCAAACAAGTGTTAAACAAATCAAAATATATTTTATATTTGAGATTCTTCAAATAGCCACCCTTTGCCTTGATGACAGCTTTGCACACTCTTGGCATTCTCTCAACCAGCTTCACCTGGAATGTTTTCCCACAGTCTTGAAGGAGTTCCCACATATGCTTAGCACTTGTTGGCTGCTTGTCCTTCACTCTGCCGTCTGACTCATTCCAAACCATGTCAATTGGGTTGAGGTCGGGGGATTGTGGAGGCCAGGTCATCTGATGCAGCACTCCATCACTCTCCTTGGTAAAATAGCCCTTACACAGCCTGGAGGTGTGTTGGGTCATTGTCCTGTTGAAAAACAAATGATAGTCCCACTAAGCTCAAACCAGATGGGATGGTGTATCGCTGCAGAATGCTGTGGTACCCATGCTGGTTAAGTGTGCCTTCAATTCTAAATAAATCACAGACAGTGTTACCAGCAAAGCACCCCCACACCATAACACCTCCTCCTCCATGCTTTACGGTGGAAACTACACATGCGGAGATCATCCGTTCACCCACACCACGTCTCACAAAGACACGGCGGTTGGAACCAAAAATCTCCAATTTGGACTCTAGACCAAAGGACAAATTTCCACTGGTCTAATGTCCATTGCTCATGTTTCTTGACCCAAGCAGGTCTATTCTTCTTATTGGTGTCCTTTAGTAGTGGTTTCTTTGCAGCAATTCGACAATGAAGGCCTGAATCACACAGTCCCCTCTGAACAGTTGATGTTGAGATGTGTCTGTGACTTGAACTCTGTGAAGCATTTATTTGGGCTGCAATTTCCGAGTCTGGTAACTCTAATGAAATTATCCCCTGCAGCAGAGGAAACTCTGGGTCTTCCATTCCTGTGGTGGTCCTCATGAGAGCCAGTTTCATCATAGCGCTTGATGTTTTTTGCGTTCGACTTGAAGAAACTTTCAAAGTTCTTGATATTTTCCGTATTGACTGAACTTCATGTCTTAAAGTAATGATGAACTGTCGTTTCTCTTTGCTTATTTGAGCTGTTCTTGCCTAATATGGACTTGGTCTTTTCCCAAATAGGGCTATCTTCTGTATACCCCACCTACCTTGTCACAACACAACTGATTGGCTCAAACGCATTAAGAAGGAAAGAAATTCCACAAATTAACTTTTAAGAAGGCACACCTGTTAATTGAAATGCATTCCAGGTGACTACCTCATGAAGCTTGTTGAGAGAATGAATGCAAAGAGTGTGCAAAGGTGTCATCAAGGCAAAGGGTGGCTATTTGATTTGTTTAACACTTTTTTGGTTACTACATGATTCCATATGTGTTATTTCATAGTTTTGATGTCTTCGCTATTATTCTACAATGTAAAAAATAGTAAAAATAAAGAAAAAACCTTGAATGAGTAAGTGTGTCCAAACTCTTTACTGGTAGTTCATCTAGCAAAAATGCTTGATGAGAGGAGGGATAAAACAGTTATTGACATGATTGTAAAACAGACTTCTTTTTAAAATAAATGTTATTTTCTCCTTTGATTTGAAGCCAAACAAAACTTCCGTAATACACACAACCAAAATGCTCCATTTCCCTACACTGCGCAACTATATTATGCCATCTTGTTTTCTATATATGTATTTGTATTTATTAATGATCATCATTAAGGCAGCAGCTACTCTTCCTGAGGTCCAGCAACATTAAGGCAGTTATATACAATAACAAATATTACATGACATTACATTTCATAACACTTTTTACAACACATTAAGTGTGTGCCCTCAGGCCACTATTCTACTACCACATATCTACAATACAAAATCCATGTGTATGTGTGTGTAGGGAGTGTGTGTTAGCTTGTGTATGTGTATGCGTGTGTCTGTACCTGTTTGTGTGTCTCTTCAAAGTCCCCACTGTTCCATAAGCTGTATTTTTATCTGTTTTTTAAATCTGACTCTACTGCTTGCATCAGTTACCTGAATTCCATGTAGCCATGGCTCTATGTAGTACTGTGCACCTCCCATAGTCTATTCTGGACTTGGGGATTATGAAGAGACCTCTGGTGGCATGCCTTGTGGGATATGAATGGATGTCCGAGCTGTGTGCTAGTAGTTTAAACAGCATGTCAATACTTCTTACAAAAACAAGTAGTGATGAAGTCAATCTCTCCTCTACTTTCAGCATATTATTAATGTTAGCTCTCCGTGTACATTTAAGGGCCAACCGTATTGCCCTGTTCTGAGCCAATTGTCCCTCTTTGTGGCACCTGACCACACGACTGGACAGTAGTCCAGGTGCAACAAAACTAGGGCCTGTAGGACCTGCCTTGATGATAGTGTTGTTAAGAAGGCAGAGCAGCGCTTTATTATGGACAGACTTCTCCCCATTTTAGCTACTGTTGCATCAACATGTTTTGACCATGACAGTTTACAATCCAGGGTTACTCTAAGCAGTTTAGTTACCTCAACTTGCTCAATATCCACATTATTCATTAGAAGATTTAGTTGAGGTTTAGGGTTTAGTGAATGATTTGTCTCAAATACAATGCTTTTAGTTTTTGAAATATTTAGGACTAAATTATTTCTTGCCACCCTTTCTGAAACTGACTGCAGCTCTTTATTAAGTGTTGCAGTGATTTCACTCGCTGTAGTAGCTGATGTGTATAGTGTTGAGTCATCCGCATACATAGACACACTGGCTTTACTCAAAAAGTAAGAGGCCTAGACAGCTGCCCTGGGGAATTCCTGATTCTACCTGGATTATGTTGGAGAGGCTTCCATTAAAGAACACCCTCTGTGTTCTGTTAGACAGGTGACTATTTTTCCACAATATAGCAGGGGGTGTAAAGCCATAACACATACGTTTTTCCAGCAGCAGACTATGATCGAAGTCAAAAGCCGCACTGAAGTCTAACAAAACAGCTCCCACAATCCTTTTATCATCAATTTCTCTCAGCCAATCATCAGTCATTTGTGTTTTATTTATTTTTATTTTTTATTTCACCTTTATTGAACCAGGTAAACCAGTTGAGAACAAGTTCTCATTTACAACTGCGACCTGGCCAAGATAAAGCAAAGCAGTGCGATAAAAAACAACAACACAGAGTTACATATGGGGTAAACAAAACATAAAGTCAAGAAAATACAACAGAAAATATATATACAGTGTGTGGAAATGTAGCAAGTTATGGAGGTAAGGCAATAAATAGTTACAATTTAGTATTAACACTGGAATGATAGATGTGTAAGAGATGATGTGCAAATAGAGATACTGGGGTGCAAATGAGCAAAATAAATAACAATATGGGGATGAGGTAGTTGGGTGGGCTAATTTCAGATGGGCTGTGTACAGGTGCAGTGATCGGTAAGGTGCTCTGACAACTGATGCTTAAAGTTAGTGAGGGAGATAAGAGTCTCCAGCTTCGGAGATTTTTGCAGTTCGTTCCAGTCATTGGCAGCAGAGAACTGGAAGGAATGGCGGCCAAAGGAGGAGTTGGCTTTGGGGATGACCAGTGAGATATACCTGCTGGAGCGCAGACTACGGGTGGGTGTTGCTATGGTGACCAATGAGCTAAGATAAGGCGGGGATTTGCCTAGCAGTGATTTATAGATGACCTGGAGCCAGTGGGTTTGGCGAGAGCGTACAGGTCACAGTGGTGGGTAGTATATGGGGCTTTGGTGACAAAACGGATGGCACTGTGATAGACAACATCCAGTTTGCTGAGTAGAGTGTTGGAGGCTATTTTGTAAATTACATCGCCGAAGTCAAGGATCGGTAGGATAGTCAGTTTAACAAGGGCATGTTTGGCAGCATGAGTGAAGGAGGCTTTGTTGCGAAATAGGAAGCCGATTCTAGATATGACTTTGGATTGGAGATGCTTAATGTGAGTCTGGAAGGAGAGTTTACAGTCTAACCAGACACCTAGGTATTTGTAGTTGTCCACATACTCTAGGTCAGACCCGCCGAGAGTAGTGATTCTAGTCGGGTGGGCGGGTGCCAGCAGCATCGATTGAAGAGCATGCATTTAGTTGTACTAGTGTTTAAGAGCAGTTGGAGGCTACGGAAGGAGTGTTGTATGGCATTGAAGCTCGTTTGGAGGTTTGTTAACACAGTGTCCAATGAAGGGCCAGATGTATACAAAATGGTGTCGTCTGTGTAGAGGTGGATCTGAGAGTCACCAGCAGCAAGAGCGACATCATTGATATAAACAGAGAAAAGAGTCGGCCCGAGAATTGAACCCTGTGGCACCCCCATAGAGTGTAAGTGCCGTGCATGTTGAATGTACAGATCACTCATTCCTGTGATGTCGGAGTTTTTAGATAAACTGAAAGCTAACTTTGCAACGAGATTTTTAGGTGCTGCAGTTTGTTATAGGGATCCGTTCTCTACTGATGCGGGGGGAGAGAGACTTCTTGTGATATTTCAGTTTTTTATTTTTTATAGATTTGCAAAAAAATCTATAACCTATTTTTGCTTTGTCATTATGGGGTATTGTGTGTAGATTGATGAGGGGGGAAAACGATGTTATCCATTTTAGAATAAGGCTGTAACATAACAAAATGTGGAAAAAGTCAAGGGGTCTGAATACTTTCTGAATGTTCCATTATTTGATGCACTGAATCAGGCTAATGTTAAATCACTTAAAATGAACTTTTAGTAACATTAAAATTTTTTTAAAGTGCTTTATAAGACTATAATTATGTTTGTGCATAGTTTTTTATACCGGTTTTAGGAAGAATAATCCCATGTAGAAAATGTCTGGCCCCTGTAAGAATATACTGTAGTTAAATAGCCCTGACATATGGTGTGTAAGAGTGGATACAATTTCCTAGTCTCTTAGAGGTGCAGTGCAGCGTAGACATTGAAAGCTGCTGGGACTGAATGATCTCCAACCCCCCATGCACACACACTCTCACACTCACATGTTCCTGGACTTCCTGTCTTCCTTTTGGCTTCTTCTAACCATTACATACCATCTGCTGCAGAACACACACACACACATACTCTCACAAACACCATGCCTGCAGAGAGAGTCCGGTGTGCCAGAACTGTGCTGAGTTTTGTGACACTTTGGCAGAGAACAACCCTATATTGGTCAGAGAATGACAGAAGAGAGAGGAGAGGGAAGAGGGAGAGGGGGGGGGTGAGATGGAGAAGACGTTGAAAGATGTGAGAGGGAATAGAGCAACAGAGGAAAGGGTGAAGAGAGATAGAGAAAGAGAAAGAGAGCATAAAGTGACAGTTAGGAGGAGAGGGGGATCAGAGAGGATACGAAGGAGGAAAAGAGCAGCCAAGTAGAGGGGGAAGATGGAGAGAGAGCAGAGAGGAGAGGTTCTGTGTTGGGTTGCCAGGCAACCAGGTATTGTGCGGTCTGAGGGGCAAGGGGGATGAGAGGAGAAAATGGGGGGAGGAGAGGAGAGAGGGATGTCATGTTTCCACCGTGAGAAGAGATGTCAGGGTGATGGAGAGACAGGTGATGCTGGCATCATGGCTACTTGCTCTTTATCTGGGGATGGAGAGTACTGAACACACACACACATAGAGAGAGACACATTTACACACACACACGCATGCAGGCGTGCAAACACATATTCACAGATACATATACACGCAGGGACACGCACACACACACACCACAGTGGCTGTAGCTGGCCCCAGCTGGTACTGTATTGTGACTACAGGGCCATTGTAAACAAAAGCCAGCATCATTATTAGTACCAAGAACACCAGACATCAACACCGAGGAGGAAGGGGAGGAATTACTATGGTTAAGATTCACTCTCATTGAAAGCAAGTCTAAGAAGTGGTAGATCTGTTCTATGTGCGCTATTTCTATGCTTCCCATTCTTAAGTTTTTGTGTTTTTTACTTTCGGTTTTGTACACCAGCTTCAAACAGCTGAAATCACTATATCTTTGGTTATGCAAAGTATATTTCATAGCAGTTTAGATGGTACTATGATTCTCTACAGCAGGGTTTCCCAAACTCGGTCCTGGGGGCCCCCCCTGGGTGCACGTTTTCGTTTTTGCATGTTTTGTCACATAAACTGAAATTAGGTGAACTATTCACATTTTTGCAACCAGGAAATAGCGGAGCGATTTCTGCATAGTGCATCTTTAAATGGCGCATTGTCCACAAAGCGCAATCGGATAAAATCCCAGCCTATGGGCAAATTTCCCCAACACAGAGATCAGGAGATCATTCATTGAGCATGCTTCTTAGTCCAGGACTAGGCTTAATCTGTGTCCCGGGAACTGGCCAAGGAAAAAGCATGCGTATCACTCATTAACTCATGATTAGTCATTTTTTTGTCTGATAGTGTTTATTAATGTTGCCCCCTTAAAGAGGAAATCTGGGAATCGAAAAACAACAAGCGGTCACCCCACAACTTGTTTGGTAAACTGCTGAGGGATAGGGGTAGAGAAATGTAGGCACTGCCCTATAAACCTGAATTTGTGTCAGATCCCTTGCAGTGATCTCAAAGGTCTGTTAGCCTCTGTTAGCCTCTGTTAGCCTCTGTTCGCTTATGCTTTGCAGTTTCTCTTTCTCCGTTTATCTTGCTCTCTCCCTAGTTTTCTGTCTCTGTCTCTCTTGTCCTGAGTAGAAAGTCAGCAAGCAGCGGATGAGTAAAACATAGAGAGAGAGAGAGAGAGAGAGAGAGAGAGAGAGAGAGAGACGACGAGTGAAAAAACTGATCAAGCGACAAAGGAGAGGGAGTTTTCGGGGGAAAAGGGGGTGGAGGAAATAGTAAGAGAAATGGGGAACCAGAGAAGAATAGAGTGGATGTGTAGGAAGGTTGGAAGAGGATTATTAAAAAAGGGAAAATGTTGATGGTTTTAAAGGGGAAGAATATTGTCCTATAACATGGGGTGGATCCCTATTAACTACATAGTGCATTGCTTTTGACCAGAGCCCTATGAGGCTTTATATAGGGAATATGGTGCTGTTTGGGATCCAGACATGGTGTGTTCAGATCCATTGGTAGTAGGACTTTAGCTAGCTACTGTTGTTGGCAAAAGCTAATGATGGCTGTCATACGTTCCTCTTTATTGTTCTGTGTAGTTTCATTGTCTCATGTTAGTGTGTCTGACCTATTCCTCCCTTCCTCTCTCGGTTTCTTTCTCCCTCTTTCTCTGTCCCTGTGGCACATGGAATGGGACATTGTGCTAGCTTTAAGTATTGCTTGCAGTGTTTTATTTGATCATTTGTGTTTGAATTCGCTATACAGTACATTAGATGAATTGTGCCAATAAAGTTTTATTTTTACATTTCTCTCTCTCGCTCTGCTTTTGCTCTCTCTCTCTTTCTCTGTCTCTCTTTCTTTCTCTCTCTTTCTGTCTCTCTCTTTCTCTCTCTATCTCTCTTTCTCTCTCTGTCTCTCTCTTTCTGTCTCTCTCTTTCTCTCGCTGTCTCTCTCTTTCTCTCTCTCTCTCTTTCTCTCTTTCTTTCTCTCTCTGTCTCTCTCTCTTTCTCTCTCTTTCTCTCTCTGTCTCTCTCTTTCTCTCTCTCTCTCTTTCTCTCTCTTTCTGTTACACTCTCTCTCTCTCTCTCTCTCTCTCTCTCTCTCTCTCTCTCTCTCTCTCTCTCTCTCTCTCTCTCTCTCTCTCTCTCTCTCGCTCTCTCTCTCTCTCTCTTTCTCCCTATTTCTCTGTCTCTCTCTCTCTCTTCCTCCATCCCATCTAGCTGATCTCCAGTGATGCAGATGGAGCCATACAGAGAGCGGGCCGCTTCCGAGTGGAGAATGGCTCATCAGATGAGGTGAGGACCCCTACACACACACACACACACACACACACACACGAATGCACACACACACACGAACGCACACACACACATTTGAGATTGAGAAATCTATGGATATACATAAATGCATGGATACTCACAGTTCTTTATTTGGATCCTCAATGACCCAAACAGTACATGACGCATGGAATGACACTTACACACACACAGACAGTCATGGGACATATGGCTGGGCCCAGTGGGGACCTGATGATCACAGTGTGTGTGTGTGTGTGTGTGTGTGTGTGTGTGTGTGTGTGTGTGTGTGTGTGTGTGTGTGTGTGTGTGTGTGTGTGTGTGTGTGTGTGTGTGTGTGTGTGTGTGTGTGTGTGTGTGTGCGTGCGTGCGTGCGTGCGTGCGTGCGTGCGTGCGTGCGTGCGTGCGTGCGTGCGTGCGTGCGTGTATGTGTGTGTGTTTGTGCATCTGTTACTCAGTGCTCTGAGGAAGCACCAGAAGGGGAGTTCAACCACAGTGGAAATAAGGAACTTCTATATTCAAATTTTTCTATATCCAGTACAGTAAACAGGCATGTATAATCTCTTTGAACACACAGTCAGACACAGACAGTGCTCAACCCATAGAGAGATACACTACATGACCGAAAGTATGTGGACAACTGCTCATTGAACATCTCATTCATGGGTATTAATATGGAGTTGGGTTTGAAAGAAGTGGATCAACAGCTGAAATATAGGGAAAGTATAATGTTAAGAGTTGAATTTTATGACTACATCAATGCTGATTGAATCATTGATATTCTTGGTGATATTCAAGTGATAATTGAATAATGCATATGACAGTTATAATAAAAAAAGAGTCCACTGTAATTATAAAGCGCATTTCATTCTACAAGCTCAGTGTGATGACCTCACCATCTATCATCATGACCCCTGCTGCTTCCGTGGCGACCAACAGAGACTGACCCCAGGAGTCAGCACACACTGTCTCATAGGGAAACGTACTGCAGAATGACTGGGACTCCCAAGGCTGCAACACACGCACTCGCACGCACACACACACACACACACACACACACACACACACACACACACACACACACACACACACACACACACACACACACACACACACACACACACACACACACACACACACACACACACACACAAACACACACACACACACACATTTAAAAAGGACATCACAGGAAAACCGCAAACACGTATTTACCAGTATAGCCACTGGTGTCTACATTATGTTACAATGCATGCTAAAACAGAATATATCATAATTAGTAAATATGTCATTATGGCATGGTGATCCATTATGCCTCAGTGAGAAAAAGTAGTGCATGGTAGAGGTTGACACGGGAACAGGACTCACGTGGGTCTTGCGGGTCCCGCAGGATTCTGGTAGGAATGGGAGTCAAGTTCTAGAGTCAAGTTCGGGACAGGACGGGACAGGATCAACAGTCCACAGGAACGGGCAGTACAGGAATAGTTAAAAACAGAGTTTTTTGGGCGGAAGTATGTCATGTGTGGAGCATTTCATAAAAATCAACAACTGTGTAGGCTAGGCTTAATATACAAAAGTATGTGGACACTTGTTCTTTGAAAATCTCATTCCAAAATCATGGGCATTAATATGGAGTTGGTCCCCCTTTGCTGCTATAACAGCCTCCACTCTTCTGGGAAGGCATTCCACTAGATGTTGGAATATTGCTGTGGGGACTTGCTTCCATTCAGCCACAAGAGCATTAGTGAGGTCGGGCATTGATGTTGGGCTATTAGGCCTGGCTCGCAGTCACCGTTCCAATTCATCCCAAAAGTATTCGATGGGGTTGAGGTCAGGGCTCTGTGCAGGCCAGTCAAGTTCTTCCACACCAATCTCGACAAACCATTTCTGTATGGACCTCGCTGAAACAGGAAAGGGCCTTCCCCAAACTGTTGCCACAAAGTTGGAAGCACAGAATTGTCTAGAATGTCATTGAATGCTGTAGCGTTAAGATTTCCCTTCACTGGAACTAAGGGTCCTAGCCCGAACCATGAAAAACAGGCCCAGACCATTATTCCTCCTCCACCAAACTTTACAGTTGGCACGATGGTGAAGCGTGATTCATCACTCCAGAGAACTCATTTCCACTGCTCCAGACTTCAATGGCGGCGAGCTTTACACCACTACAGCCAACACTTGGCATTCCGCATGGTGATCTTAGGCTTGTGTGCGGCTGCTCGGCCAAGGAAACCCATTTCATGAAGCTCCCGACTAACAGTTATTTTGCTGATTTTGCTTCCCGACTAACAGTTCTTGTGCTGATGTTGCTTCCAGAGGCAGTTTGGAGCTCGATAGTGAGTGTTGCAACCGAGGACAGACAATTTTTACGTGCTACGCGCTTCAGCACTCGGCGGTCCCATTCTGTGAGGTTCTGTGGCCTACCATTTTGCGGCTGAGCCGTTGTTGCTCCTAGACATTTCCACTTCACAATAACAGCACTTACAGTTCACCAGGTCAGCT